>NW_025754179.1:0-9499 GCF_021184085.1 Oncorhynchus gorbuscha | reverse complement strand
ACTATAACAATATAACAATATAACACTATTAAACTATAACACTATAACATAACACTATAACACTACAACACTACAACACTATAACAATATAACACTATAACACTATATCACACAATAACACTATAACACTATAACACTATAACACTATAACACTACAACACTACAACACTATAACACTATAACACTATAACACTATAACATTATAACATAACACTATAACACTATAACATAACACTATAACACTATAACATTATAACATAACACTATAACACTATAACACTATAACATAACACTATAACACTATAACACTATAACATAACACTATAACACTATAACAATATACACTATAACACTATAACACTATAACACTATAACACTATAACACTATAACACTATAACACTATAACACTATAACACTATAACACTATAACATAACACTATAACACTATAACAATATAACACTATAACATAACACTATAACACTATAACAATATAACACTATAACACTATAACACTATAACAATATAACAATATAACACTATAACACTATAACACTATAACAATATAACACTATAACAATATAACACTATAACACTATAACACTATAACACTATAACACTATAACAATATAACACTATAACAATATAACACTATAACACTATAACACTATAACACTATAACACTATAAACTATAACACTATAACATAACACGATAACAATATAACACTATAACACTATAACAATAACACTATAACACTATAACAATATAACACTATAACAATATAACACTAAACACTATATAAACTATAACAATATAACACTATAACAATATAACACTATAACACTATAACACTAACAATATAACATATTAAACTATAACACTATAACACTATAACAATATAACACTATAACAAACACTATAACACTATAACACACTATAACATAACACTATAACAATATAACACTATAACACTATATCACACAATAACACTATAACACTATAACACTATAACACTATAACACTACAACACTATAACACTATAACATAACACTATAACACTATAACACTATAACACTATAACATTATAACATAACACTATAACACTATAACAATATAACACTATAACACTATAACACTATAACAATATAACATAACACAATATAACACTATAACACTATAACATAACACCATATAAACACTATAACACTATAACATAACACTAACATAACACTATAACACTATAACACTATAACACTATAACATAACACTATAACACTATAACACTATAACACTATAACACTAACACACTATAACACTATATATAACACTATAACACTATAACACTATAACACTATAACACTAACACTATAACACTATAACACTATAACACTATAACAATATAACACTATAACACTATATAACACTATAACACTATAACACTATAACACTATAATATAACAATATAACACTATAACATAACACTATAAACATAACACTATAACACTATAACACTATAACAATATAACACTATACACTATAACACTATAACACTATAACATAACACTATAACAACTATAACACTATAACATATATAACACTATAACAATAACACTATAACACTATAATATAACACTATAACAATAACACTAACACTATAACACTATAACACTATAACACTATAACACTATAACACTATAACACTATAACACTATAACACTATAACATAACACACTATAACATAACACTATAACACTACACTATAACAATATTACACTATAACACTATAACAATATAACACTATAACACTAACATATAACACTATAACACACTATAACACTATAACAATATAACACTATAACACTATAACACTATAACACTATAACACTAACACTATAACACTATAACACTATAACACTATAACACTATAACACTATAACACTATAATAACAATATAACACTATAACACTATAACACTATAACACTATATAACACTATAACAATATAACACTATAACACTATAACACTATAACACTATAACACTATAACAATATAACACTATAACACTATAACACTATAACACTATAATATAACACTAACAATATAACACTATAACAATATAACACTATAACAATATAACACTATAACACTATAACACTATAACACTATAATATAACACTATAACACTATAACAATATAACACTATAACACTATAACAATATAACACTATAACACTATAAAAATATAACACTATAACAATATAACACTATAACAATATAACACTATAACAATATAACACTATAACACTATAACACTATAAACTATAACAATATAACACTATAACACTATAACACTATAACACTATAACACTATAACAATATAACACACTATAACACTATAACACTATAACAAACACTATAACAATATAACATAAACACTATAACACTATAACACTATAACACTATAACACTATAACACTATAACACTATAACATAACACTATAACACTATAACATAACACTATAACATAAACACTATAACACTATAACACTATAACACTATAACACTATAACACTATAACAATATAACACTATAACACTATAATATAACACTATAACACTATAACACACTATAACATAACACTATAACAATATAACACTATAACACTATAACACTATAACAATATAACACTATAACACTATAACAATATAACACTATAACACTATAACAATATAACACTATAACACTATAACACTATAACAATATAACACTATAACAATATAACACTATAACAATATAACACTATAACAATATAACACTATAACACTATAACACTATAACACTATAACAAACACTATAACAATATAACACTATAACAATAACACTAACACTATAACACTATAACAATATAACACTATAACAATATAACACTATAACACTATAACACTATAACACTATAACACTATAACACTATAACAATATAACACTATAACACTATAACACTATAACACTATAACACTATAACAATATAACACTATAACACTATAACATAACACTATAACACTATAACACTATAACACTATAACACTATAACACTATAACAATATAACACTATAACACTATATCACACAATAACACTATAACACTATAACACTATAACACTACAACACTATAACACTATAACATAACACTATAACACTATAACACTATAACACTATAACACTATAACATAACACTATAACACTATAACACTATAACACTATAACATAACACTATAACAATATAACACTATAACATAACACTATAACACTATAACACTATAACAATATAACACTATAACACTATAACACTATAACACTATAACACTATAACACTATAACACTATAACAATAAACACTATAACACTATAACATAACACTATAACACTATAACAATATAACACTATAACACATAACAATATAACACTATAACAATATAACACTATAACACTATAACAATATAACACTATTACACTATAACACTATAACACTATAACACACTATAACACTATAACATAACACCATAACACTATAACAATATAACAATATAACACTATAACACTATAACACTATAACAATATAACACTATAACATAACACTATAACACTATAACATAACACTATAACACTATAACACTATAACACTATATAACACTATAACAATATAACACTATAACAATAACATAACACTATAACACTATAACACTATAACACTATAACACTATAACACTATAACAATATAACACTATAACACTATAATATAACAATATAACACTATAACATAACACTATAACATAACACTATAACATAACACTATAACACTATAACAATATAACACTATAACAATATTACACTATAACAATATAACACTATAACACTATAACAATATAACACTATAACAATATAACACTATAACACTATAACAATATAACACTATAACACTATAACACTATAACACTATAACACTATAACATAACACTATAACACTATAACACTATAACATAACACTATAACACTATAACACTATAACACTATAACAATATAACACTATAACACTATAACACTATAACACTATAACACTATAACATAACACTATAACACTATAACACTATAACACTATAACACTATAACACTATAACACTATAACACTATAACAATATAACACTATAACAATATAACACTATAACACTATAACACTATAACACACTATAACATATAACACTATAACACTATAACACTATAACACTATAACACTATAACAATATAACACTATAACACTATAACACTATAACAATATAACACAATATAACACTATAACAATATAACACTATAACACTATAACAATATAACACTATAACAATATAACACTATAACACTATAACAATATAACACTATAACAATATAACACTATAACAATATAACAATATAACACTATAACAATATAACACTATAACATAACACTATAACACTATAACATAACACTATAACAATATAACACTATAACAATATAACACTATAACAATATCACAATATAACACTATAACAATATAACACTATAACAATATAACACTATAACACTATAACAATATAACACTATAACAATATAACACTATAACACTATAACACTATAACACTATAACACTATAACACTATAATATAACACTATAACACTATAACACTATAACACTATAACAATATAACACTATAACACTATAACACTATAACACTATAACAATATAACACTATAACACTATAACAATATAACACTATAACACTATAACATAACACTATAACACTAACACTATAACATAAACACTATAACACTATAACAATAAACACTATAACACTATAACATAACACTATAACAATAAACACTATAACACTATAACATATAACACTATAACACTATAACAATATAACACTATAACAATATAACACTATAACACTATAACACTATAACACTATAACACTATAACACTATAACATATAACACTATAACACTATAACATAACACTATAACAATATAACACTATAACACTATAACACTATAACAATATAACACTATAACACACTATAACAATATAACACTATAACACTAAACACTATAACACTATAACACTATAACACTATAACACTATAACAATATAACACTATAACAATATAACACTATAACAAACACTATAACACTATAACACTATAACACTATAACATAACACTATAACAATATAACACTATAACACTATAACACTATAAAAAATATAACACTATAACAATATAACAACTATAACACTATAACACTATAACATAACACTATAACAATAAACACTATAACACTATAACACTATAACAATATAACACTATAACACTATAACACTATAACACTATAACACTATAACATAACACTATAACACTATAACACTATAACACTATAACACACTATAACACTATAACACTATAACACTATAACATACACAATAACACTATAACACTATAACACTATAACACTATAACATAACACAATAACACTATAACATAACACTATAACACTATAACACTATAACACTATAACACTATAACACTATAATATAACACTATAACACTATAACACTATAACAATATAACACTATAATATAACATAAACACTATAACACTATAACAATATAACACTATAACACTATAATATAACACTATAACACTATAACAATATAACACTATAACAATATAACACTATAACAATATAACAATATAACACTATAACAATATAACACTATAACACTATAACACTATAACACTATAACTATAACATAACACAATATAACACTATAACACTATAACATAACACTATAACAATATAACACTATAACAAACAATATAACACTATAACAATATAACACCAATATAACACTATAACATAACACTATAACAATATAACACTATAACACTATAACATAACACTATAACACTATAACACTATAACACTATAACACTATAACAATATAACACTATAACACTATAACACTATAACACTATAACAACACTATAACACTATAACACTATAACACTATAACAATATAACACTATAACACTATAACACTATAACATTATAACATAACACTATAACACTATAACACTATAACACTATAACACTATAATATAACACTATAACACTATAATATAACAATATAACACTATAACATAACAATATAACACTATAACACACAATAACAATAACATAACACTATAACACTATATAACACTATAACAATATAACACTATAACACTATAACATAACACTATAACACACTATAACACTATAACAATAACACTAAACAATATAACACTATAACACTATAACACTATAACATTATAACATAACACTATAACACTATAACACTATAACACTATAACACTATAACACTATAACACTATAACACTATAACACAATATAACACTATAACATAACACTATAACACTATAACATAACACTATAACAATATAACACTATAACACTATAACACTATAACAATATAACACTATAACACTATAACAATATAACACTATAACAATATAACACTATAACACTATAACACTATAACAATATAACACTATAACAATATAACACTATAACACTATAACACTATAACACTATAACAATATAACACTATAACATAACACTATAACACTATAACACTATAACACTATAACAATATAACACTATAACACTATAACAATATAACACTATAACACTATAACACTATAACAATATAACACTATAACAATATAACACTATAACACTATAACAATATAACACTATAACACTATAACACTATAACAATATAACAATATAACACTATAACACTATAACAATATAACACTATAACATAACACTATAACACTATAACATAACACTATAACAATATAACACTATAACAATATAACACTATAACACTATAACACTATAACACTATAACACTATAACACTATAACAATATTACACTATAACAATATAACACTATAACACTATAACAATATAACACTATAACAATATAACACTATAACAATATAACACTATAACAATATAACACTATAACACTATAATATAACACTATAACACTATAACACTATAACACTATAACATTATAACATAACACTATAACACTATAACACTATAATATAACACTATAATATAACAATATAACACTATAACATAACACTATAACATAACACTATAACACTATAACACTATAACACTATAACACTATAATATAACACTATAACACTATAACACTATAACAATATAACACTATAACACTATAACATAACACTATAACACTATAACATAACACTATAACACTATAACATAACACTATAACACTATAATATAACACTATAACAATATAACACTATAACAATATAACACTATAACAATATAACACTATAACACTATAACAATATAACACTATAACACTATAATATAACACTATAACACTATAACACTATAACAATATAACATAACACTATAACATAACACTATAACAATATAACACTATAACACTATAACACTATAACAATATAACACTATAACAATATAACACTATAACACTATAACAATATAACACTATAACACTATAACACTATAACAATATAACACTATAACAATATAACACTATAACAATATAACAATATAACACTATAACATAACACTATAACATAACACTATAACACTATAACATAACTATAACAATATAACACTATAACACTATAACACTTTAACAATATCACAATATAACACTATAAAAATATAACACTATAACAATATAACATAACACTATAACACTATAACACTATAACAATATAACACTATAACAATATAACACTATAACACTATAACACTATAACAATATAACACTATAACACTATAACACTATAACAATATAACACTATAACACTATAACATAACACTATAACAATATAACACTATAACACTATAACAATATAACAATATAACACTATAACATAACACAATAACACTATAACATAACACAATAACACTATAACACTATAACACTATAACACTATAACAATATAACACTATAACACTATAACATAACACTATAACACTATAACACTATATAACACTATAACACTATAACAATATAACACTATAACAATATAACACTATAACAATATAACACTATAACACTATAACATAACACTATAACACTATAACAATATAACAATATAACACTATAACAATATAACAATATAACACTATAACAATATAACACTATAACACTATAACAATATAACACTATAACACTATAACAATATAACACTATAACAATATAACACTATAACAATATAACACTATAACACTATAACATAACACTATAACACTATAACATAACAATATAACACTATAACAATATAACAATATAACACTATAACAATATATAAACACTATAACATATAACAATATAAACACTATTACAATATAACACTATACTATAACAATATAACTATAACAATAACACTATAACACTATAACAATATAACACTATAACATAACACAATAACACTATAACATAACACTATAACACTATAACAATATAACACTATAACACTATAACATATAACACTATAACACTATAACACTATAACACTATAATATAACACTATAACACTATAACAATATAACACTATAACACTATAACACTATAACAATATAACACTATAACAATATAACACTATAACAATATAACACTATAACACTATAACATAACACTATAACAATATACACTATAACACTATAACAAACACTATAACACTATAACAATATAACACTATAACAATATCACTATAACACTATAACACTATAACAATATAACAATAACACTATAACACTATAACAATATAACACTATAACAATATAACACTATAACACTATAACATATAACAATATAACACTATAACATAACACTATAACATAACACTATAACACTATAACATAACACTATAACACTATAACACTATAACAATATAACACTATAACATAACACTATAACACTAAACACTATAACACTATAACATAACACAAACGTAACACTATAACACTATAACACTATAACAATATAACACTATAACACTATAACATAACACTATAACACTATAACACTATAACAATATAACACTATAACACTATAACAATATAACACTATAACACTATAACACTATAACATTATAACATAACACTATAACACTATAACATAACACTATAACACTATAATATAACACTATAACAATATAACAATATAAACAATTAAAATAATATAACAATATAACACTATACAATATAACACTATAACACTATAACAATATAACACTATAACAATATAACACTATAACAATATAACACTATAACACTATAACATAACACTGTAACAATATAACACTATAACACTATAA
>NW_025754178.1:0-9500 GCF_021184085.1 Oncorhynchus gorbuscha | reverse complement strand
AGCACACTGAATCAGAGTGGCTTTTTCAGTGAGAAGTGGAAAGGAAGTGCTTCAATTGAGACATATGGCTGATCCCCTTTTCATGTGGATGAGAAACACTGAAAGAGCAGTACAATATTGGTTTAAGTACATCATCTCCAAGATGGCCTTTCCCTGAGTCATGTTACTGCACACCCAGGCTAGTCTCTGATCTCGCCCTTACCTGTTTACCCAGAGACAAAACTATCCTATCCCCAGGTCCCAAAGCTCTCTCTCTCGTCCCAGGCCCTGAGAACAAAGTTGTCAGTCCCTTCTCGAGCGAAGTATATCTCAAGTCCAGGATACCACATCCTCGGAGTTGAGTTGTCAGTCCCTTCTCGAGCCAAGTATATCCCAAGTCCAGGATACCACATCCCCAGAGTTGAGTTGTCAGTCCCTTCTCGAGCGAAGTATATCTCAAGTCCACGATACCACATCCCCAGAGTTGAGTTGTCAGTCCCTTCTCGAGCGAAGTATATCTCAAGTCCAGGATACCACATCCTCGGAGTTGAGTTGTCAGTCCCTTTTCGAGCCAAGTATATCTCAAGTCCAGGATACCACATCCCCAGAGTTGAGTTGTCAGTCCCTTCTCGAGCGAAGTATATCTCAAGTCCACGATACCACATCCCCAGAGTTGAGTTGTCAGTCCCTTCTCGAGCGAGCATATCTCAAGTCCACGATACCACATCCCCAGAGTTGAGTTGTCAGTCCCTTCGAGCGAAGTATATCTCAAGTCCAGGATGCCACATCCTCAGAGTTGAGTTGTCAGTCCCTTCTCGAGCCAAGTATATCTCAAGTCCAGGATACCACATCCCCAGAGTTGAGTTGTCAGTCCCTTCTCGAGCGAAGTAAATCTCAAGTCCACGATACCACATCCCCAGAGTTGAGTTGTCAGTCCCTTCTCGAGCGAAGTATATCTCAAGTCCACGATACCACATCCCCAGAGTTGAGTTGTCAGTCCCTTCTTGGAGCCAAGTATCTCAAGTCCACGATACCACATCCCCAGAGTTGAGTTGTCAGTCCCTTCTCGAGCGAAGTATATCTCAAGTCCACGATACCACATCCCCAGAGTTGAGTGCAGATGAGAGATTTTCCGTAGTGACCCTTCGACTCCTCCGATTCCTTAGAGTTGATAGGTACCAACGTTTGTCCTTTTGTTCAAATGCATTTCTCCAGTTTTCTGATGACCTTACTTTTTAATACAACACTTTATTCAATATAAACACCAACTATCTCCTCGTTGAGATTTAAACATATTGATCTTCAGCAAACCGGAGAAAGACAGGTAAGAACAAGGGACAGACAGAGGTACAAGATAAGGGTGTAGGAATTTACATTTTTGGAAGTGAATTGAAGGAGTCGGGGAGTCAAAGGTTCACTCCAAAAAACGTTCAGCCTCCTCTACTCAATCTCCTCCCAACCGCTAGCTCCCCAGCCTCCTCTACTCCATCTCCCTCCCAACCGCTAGCCCCCAGCCTCCTCTACTCCATCTCCTCCCAACCGCTAGCTCCCCAGCCTCTACTCCATCTCCCTCCCAACCAATAGCTCCCCAGCCTCCGCTACTCCATCTCCCTCCCAACCGCTAGCTCCACAGCCTCCTCTACTCCGTCTCCCTCCCAACCGCTAGCTCCCCAGCCTCCTACTCCGTCTCCCTCCCAACCGCTAGCTCCCAGCCTCCTCTACCCGTCTCCCTCCCAACCGCTAGCTCAACAGCCTCCTCTACTCCGTCTCCCTCCCAACCGCTAGCTCCCCAGCCTCCTCTACTCCGTCTCCCTCCCAACCGCTAGCTCCCCAGCCTCATCTACTCCGTCTCCCTCCCAACCGCTAGCTCTCCAACCTCCTCTACTCTGTCTCCCTCCCAACCACTAGCTCCCCAGCCTCCTCTACTCCATCTCCCTCCCAACCGCTAGCTCCCAGCCTCCTCTACTCCGTCTCCCTCCCAACCGCCAGCTCCCAGCCTCAGCCTCCATCTCCCCTCCCAGCCACTACTCCGCAGCCCCAGCCTCTCCGTCTCTCCCAACCGCTAGCTCCCCAGCCTCCTCTACTCCATCTCCTCCCAACCACTAGCCCGCAGCCCCAGCCTCCTACTCCGTCTCCCTCCCAACCGCTAGCTCCCCAGCCTCCTCTACTCCATCTCCTCCCAACCGCTAGCTCCCAGCCCCAGCCTCCTACTCCGTCTCCTCCCAACCGCTAGCTCCCAGCCTCAGCCTCTACTCCATCTCCCTCCCAACCACCAGCTCCGCAGCCCCAGCCTCTACCCGTCTCCCTCCCAAGCTCCCCAGCCCCAGCCTCCTCTACTCCGTCTCCCTCCCAACCGCTAGCTCCCCAGCCTCCTCTACTCCGTCTCCCCCAACCTCTAGCTCCCCAGCCTCCTCTACTCCGTCTCCCTCCCAACCGCTAGCTCCCAGCCTCCTCTACCTGTCTCCCTCCCAACCGCTAGCTCCCCAGCCTCATCTACTCCGTCTCCCTCCCAACCGCTAGCTCCCCAGCCTCCTCTACTCCATCTCCCTCCCAACCACTAGCTCCCAGCCCCAGCCTCCTCTACTCCGTCTCCTCCCAACCGCTAGCTCCCCAGCCTCCTCTACTCCATCTCCTCCCAACCGCTAGCTCCCCAGCCCCAGCCTCCTACTCCGTCTCCCTCCCAACCGCTAGCTCCCAGCCTCCTCTACTCCATCTCCCTCCCAACCACTTCCCAGCCGTCCGCAGCTCCAGCCCTCTACCCATCTCCCTCCCAACCGCTAGCTCCCCAGCCTTCCCAACCTCTACTCCATCTCCTCCCAACCGCCCTCCCAGCCCCAGCTCTCCCCTCTACTCCGTCTCCCCCAACCGCTAGCTCCCCAGCCCCAGCTACTCCATCTCCCTCCCAACCACCAGCTCCGCAGCCCCAGCCTCTACTCCGTCTCCTCCCAACCGCTAGCTCCCAGCCTCCCCTCTACTCCGTCTCCCTCCCAACCGCTAGCTCCCCCAGCCTCCTCTACTCCATCTCCTCCCAACCACTAGCTCCGCAGCCCCCTCTACTCCGTCTCCCTCCCAACCGCTAGCTCCCCCCAGCCTCCTCTACTCCGTCTCCCTCCCAACCGCTAGCTCCCCAGCCTCCCCTCTACTCCGTCTCCTCAACCAGCTCCCCCAGCCTCCTCTAGCTCCCCCTCCAACCGCTAGCTCCCCAGCCTCTACTCCGTCTCCCTCCCAACCGCTAGCTCCCCAGCCTCATCTACTCCATCTCCTCCCAACCGCTCCGCCGCAGCCTCTACTCCGTCTCCTCCCCAACCACTAGCTCCCAGCCTCCCCTACTCCATCTCCCTCCCAACCGCTAGCTCCCAGCAGCCTCCTCTACTCCATCTCCCTCCCAACCGCTAGCTCCCCAGCCTCCTCCATACTCCGCTCCCTCCCAACCGCTAGCCCCCAGCCTCCTCTACTCCATCTCCTCCCAACTGCTAGCTCCCCAGCCCCAGCCTCCCGTCTCCTCCCAACCGCTAGCTCCCCAGCCTCCTCTACTCCATCTCCTCCCAACTAGCTCCCAGCCCCAGCCTCCATCTCCCTCCCAACCACTAGCTCCCAGCCTTCCCACCCCTCCTCTACTCCATCTCCTCCCAACCACTAGCTCCCCAGCCCCTCCGTCTCCCTCTCCCTCCTCTACTCCATCTCCCTCCCAACCACTAGCTCCCAGCCCCAGCCTCCTCTACCCGTCTCCTCCCAACCACTAGCCCCAGCCTCCTAGCCCCCAACCTCCATCTCCTCCTCCCAACCACTAGCTCCCAGCCTCCTACTCCGCCCTCCTCCCTTCTCAGCCCCAGCCATCTCCCTCCCAACCACTAGCTCCCCAGCCTCTTTCCGTCTCTGCTCCCCAGCCTCTACTCCATCTCCCTCCCAACCACTAGCTCCCAGCCCCAGCCTCCTCTAGCTCTCCCAACCGCTAGCTCCCCAGCCTCCATCTCCCTCCCAACCACTAGCTCCGCAGCCTCCTCTACTCCGTCTCCCTCCCCAGCCTCAACCGCAGCTCCTCCCAGCCCTAGCTCCCCCAGCCTCCTCTACTCTATCTCTCCCTCCCAACCACTAGCTCCCCAGCCTCCTCTACTCCGTCTCCTCCCAACCGCTAGCTCCCCAGCCCCAGCCTCCATCCGTCCCCTCCCAACCACTAGCTCCCCAGCCCCAGCCTCTACTCCGTCTCCCTCCCAACCGCTAGCTCCCAGCCCCAGCCTCCGTCTCCCTCCCAACCGCTAGCTCCCAGCCTCTCTACTCCATCTCCTCCCAACCGCTAGCTCCCAGCCCCAGCTCCATCTCCTCCCAACCGCTAGCTCCCAGCCTCTCTATCTCTCCCCTCCTAGCTAGCTCCTCATCTCCTCCTCCCAACCACTAGCTCCCAGCCTCCTCTACTCCATCTCCTGTCTACCTGTCTCCCTCCTCTACTCCATCTCCCTCCCAACCACTAGCTCCCAGCCTCCAGCCTGTCTCCTCCTCTCCCATCTCCCTCCCAACCGCTAGCTCCCAGCCTCTTCTACTCTGTCATCTCCCTCCTAGCAACCACTAGCTCCCAGCCCCAGCCTCCACTCCGTCTCCCTCCCAACCGCTAGCTCCCAGCCTCTTCTAGCCCTCCTCTACTCCATCTCCCTCCCAACCACTAGCTCCCAGCCCCAGCCTCTACTCTACCTCCTCTCTCCATCTCCTCCCAACCGCTAGCTCCCCAGCCTCCTCTCCATCTCCCTCCCAACCACTAGCTCCCAGCCTCCTCTACTCTGTCTCCCTCCCAGCCCTAGCTACTCCGTCTCCTCCCAACCGCTAGCTCCCCAGCCTCCTCTACTCCTCCTCTCCGTCTCCCTCCCAACCGCTCTCCCTCCCAACCTAGCTCCCAGCCTCCACTACTCCGTCTCCCTCCCAACTGCTAGCTCCCCAGCCCCAGCCTCCTCTACTCCGTCCTCCCAACCACTAGCTCCCCAGCCCTCCACCCTCCCAACACTCTCTCTACTCCATCTCCTCCCAACCGCTAGCTCCCCAGCCCCAGCCTCCTCTACTCCGTCTCCTCCCAACCACTAGCTCCCAGCCTCTTCTCCACTCCCTCCCAACTAGCTCTCCCAGTCCCAACCTCCTCTACTCCATCTCCTCCCAACCACTAGCTCCCCAGCCCCAGCCTCCTCTACTCCATCTCCTCCCAACCACTAGCTCCCAGCCTCTTCTACTCTGTCTCCTCCTCTCTAGCTCCCAGCCCCTCTAGCCTCCATCTCCTCCCAACCACTAGCTCCCAGCCTCCTTCTACCTGTTTCTCCCTCCCAACCACTAGCTACCTCCATCTCTCCCTCCCAACCACTAGCTCCCAGCCTCTTCTACTCTGTCTCTCTCCCAACTACTAGCCCCCAGCCCCAGCCTCCATCTCCCTCCCAACCACTAGCTCCCAGCCCCAACCTTCTACTCCATCTCTTCCCAACCACAGCTCCCAGCCACTCCCTCCTCTACTACATCTCCTCCCAACCACTAGCCCAGCCTCTTCTACTCTGTTTCCCCTCTACTCCATCTCCCTCCCAACCACTACTCCAGACTCTCCCTCCCAACCTACTAGCTCCCAGCCCCATCCTCCATCTCCTCCCAACCACTAGCTCCCAGCCTCCTCTACTCCATCTCCCTCCCAACCACTAGCTCCCAGCCTCTTCTACTCCGTCTCTACTCCATCTCCCTCCCAACCGCTAGCTCCCAGCCCCAACCTCCTCTACTCCATCTCTCTTCCAACCACTCCTCTACCCATCTCCCTCCCAACCACCGCTCCCAGCCCCAGCTCCCTCTACTCTGTCTCCTCCCAACCACTAGCTCCCCAGCCTCTACTCCATCTCCTCCCAACCACTAGCTCCCCAGCCTCTCTACTCCATCTCCTCCCAACCACTAGCTCCCCAGCCTCCATCTCCATCCCCAACCAACCGCTAGCTCCCAGCCTCCTCTACTCCATCTCCTCCCCAACCAGCTCCAGCCTCCCAGCCTCCATCTCCTCCCAACCACTAGCTCCGCAGCCCCTATTCTGTCTCCCTCTCTACTCCATCTCCCTCCCCCCAGCTCCCAGCCTCCTCTACTCTGTTTCCCAACCGCTACTCCATCTCCTCCCAACCACTAGCTCCCAGCCTCTTCTACTCTGTTTCCTCCCAACCGCTAGCTCCATCTCCTCCCAACCACTAGCTCCCAGCTTCCAGCCTCCACTACTCCATCTCCCTCCCAACCACTAGCTCCCCAGCCTCCATCTCCCTCCCAACCACTAGCTCCCAGTCCTTCAACTGTTTCCCTCTACTCCATCTCCCTCCCAACCACTAGCTCCCAGCTTCCAACTCTGTCTCTACTCCATCTCCTCCCAACCACTAGCTCCCAGCCCATCTCCTCCCAACCACTAGCTCCCAGCCTCTTCTACTCTGTCTCTCTCCTCTACTAGCTTCCAGCCCCAGCCTCCATCTCCTCCCAACCACTAGCTCCCAGCCTCTTCTATTCTGCTCCCAGCTTCTTCTACTCTGTCTCCCTCCTCTACTCCATCTCCCTCCCAACCACTAGCTCCCAGCCTCCATCTCCCTCCCAACCACTAGCTCCCAGCCTCTTCTACTCTGTTTCCCTCCCTCTACTCCATCTCCTCCCAACCACTAGCTCCCAGCTTCTTCTACTCTGTCTCCCTCCTCTACTCCATCTCCCTCCCAACCACTAGCTCCCAGCCTCCATCTCCCTCCCAACCACTAGCTCCCAGCCTCTTCTACTCTGTCTCTCTCCTCTACTAGCTTCCAGCCCCAGCCTCCATCTCCCTCCCAACCACTAGCTCCCAGCCTCTTCTATTCTGTCTCCCTCCTCTACTCCATCTCCCTCCCAACCACTAGCTCCCAGCCTCTTCTACTCTGTTTCCCTCCTCTACTCCATCTCCCTCCCAACCACTAGCTCCCAGCCTCTTCTATTCTGTCTCCCTCCTCTACTCCATCTCCCTCCCAACCACTAGCTCCCAGCCTCTTCTACTCTGTTTCCCTCCTCTACTCCATCTCCCTCCCAACCACTAGCTCCCAGCCTCTTCTATTCTGTCTCCCTCCTCTACTCCATCTCCCTCCCAACCATTAGCTCCCAGCCTCTTCTACTCTGTCTCTCTCCTCTACTAGCTCCCAGCCCCAGCCTCCATCTCCCTCCCAACCACTAGCTCCCAGCCTCCTCTACTCCATCTCCCTCCCAACCACTAGCTCCCAGCCCCAACCTCCTCTACTCCATCTCCCTCCCAACCACTAGCTCCCCAGCCTCCTCTACTCCATCTCCCTCCCAACCACTAGCTCCCAGCGCCAACCTCCTGTACTCCATCTCCCTTCCAACCACTAGATCCCAGGCCCAACCTCTTCTACTCCATCTCCCTCCCAACCACTAGCTCCCCAGCCTCCTCTACTCCGTCTCCCTCCCAACCACTAGCTCCTAGCCCCAGCCTCCATCTCCCTCCCAACCACTAGCTCCCAGCCCAAGCCTCCATCTCCTCCCAACCACTAGCTCCCCAGCCTCCTCTACTCCGTCTCCCTCCCCAACCACTAGCTCCTAGCCCCAGCCTCCATCTCCCTCCCAACGACTAGCTCCCAGCCCAAGCCTCCATCTCCCTCCCAACCACTAGCTCCCAGCCCCAGCCTCCATCTCCCTCCCAACCACTAGCTCCCAGCCTCTTCTACTCTGTCTCTCTCCTCTACTAGCTCCCAGCCCCAGCCTCCATCTCCCTCCCAACCACTAGCTCCCAGCCTCTTCTACTCTGTCTCTCTCCTCTACTAGCTCCCAGCCCCAGCCTCCATCTCCCTCCCAACCACTAGCTCCCAGCCTCTTCTACTCTGTCTCTCTCCTCTACTAGCTCCCAGCCCCAGCCTCCATCTCCTCCCAACCACTAGCTCCCAGCCTCTTCTACTCTGTCTCCCACCTCTACTAGCTCCCTAACCCCAACCTCCATCTCCAGCCCTCCTGGCCCCCTACAGCTCAGGCTGATTTGTTTTGCTGCTCTGCGGGAGAGGACACCCTCGGCTACAGCTGGAAAGGGATTTTAATCTCAGAGACCATTACATCTCAGCTTGTTTCTCAGCGGATGGGCTTGTTTTGGTGAGATATGTGTTGGCTTTACAGCGATAATGACATGTCCCAGACTCCTTTAAGGGGCTTGGAGGCTTGGATTGTGTTGGCCCTCCTGTGCCTCAGTACCGTTGTGAATTACCTGGAAGCAAAACAGAAGATGTGAATTGTGACTGTATCTCCTAGGCAATATGACCAGCTTGTTATTGGTGGCCAATTTCCTCTGCTTGTTTTATCTGTTAGGTTTAAACATTAGATTTAGAGGGAAACTATGTAGATGTTTGATTTAAAGTTAGATTTAGAGGGGAAAATGTAGCTGTTTGTTTTAAAGTTAGATTTAGAGGGGGGAAATGTAGCTGTTTGTTTTGTGTGATTTGTTTTCAGATGACACCTTGACTCTCCTCTCTCTCACTGTTTTCATTTATTTTTAAACTTTACCATTTATTCTTAGACAATTCCTCTTAAAGCTTTCTTAAACCTGTCAAACAATCTCCGTAAATCTAAAACACAGTTGTTTTTGTTTCCCGTTACAGAACTCTGTGAATTTGCTGCCCACTCTGTGAATTTGGTGCCCAATCTGTGAATTTGGTGCCCACTCTGTGAATTTGGTGCCCACTCTGTGAATTTGGTGCCCACTCTGTGAATTTGGTGCCCACTCTGTGAATTTGGTGCCCACTCGGTGAATTTGGTGCCCACTCTGTGAATTTGCTGCCCACTCTGTGAATTTGCTGCCCACTCTGTGAATTTGGTGCCCACTCGGTGAATTTGGTGCCCACTCGGTGAATTTGGTGCCCACTCGGTGAATTTGGTGCCCACTCGGTGAATTTGGTGCCCACTCTGTGAATTCGGTGCCCACTCTGTGAATTTGGTGCCCACTCGGTGAATTTGCTGCCCGCTCGGTGAATTTGGTGCCCGCTCGGTGAATTTGGTGCCCACTCTGTGAATTTGGTGCCCACTCTGTGAATTTGGTGCCCACTCTGTGAATTTGGTGCCCACTCTGTGAATTCGGTGCCCACTCTGTGAATTTGGTGCAGGGCACATTGTATTGGTTAGACAAAACAATTAGAATGTTCACATGGAGTAAAAACAAGGGACAAAGGAAGGACCCTGTGTTACTGTGTCTCATATAACCACAATCCTGTGTTACTGTGTCTCATATAACCACAACTCTGTGTTACTGTGTTACTGTGTCTCATATAACCACAACCCTGTGTTACTGTGTCTCATATAACCACAACCCTGTGTTACTGTGTTACTGTGTCTCATATAACCACAACCCTGTGTTACTGTGTCTCATATAACCACAACCCTGTGTTACTGTGTCTCATATAACCACAACCCTGTATTACTGTGTTACTGTCTCTCATATAACCACAACCCTGTGTTCCTGTGTTACTGTGTCTCATATAACCACAGCCCTGTGTTACTGTGTCTCATATAACCACAAC
>NW_025754177.1:0-9500 GCF_021184085.1 Oncorhynchus gorbuscha | reverse complement strand
GAGAAGAGGCCATCCATTTCCATCATAACTACAGAGAGAGGGAGAAGAGGCCATCCATTTCCATCATAACTACAGAGAGAGGAGAGAAGAGGCCATCCATTTCCATCATAACTACAGAGAGAGAGGAGAGAAGAGGCCATCCATTTCCATCATAACTACAGATAGAGGAGAGAAGAGGCCATCCATTTCCATCATAACTACAGAGAGAGGAGAGAAGAGGCCATCCATTTCATCATTACAGAGAGAGGAGAAGAGGCCATCCATTTCATAACTACAGAAAGAGGAGAGAGAAGAGGCCATCCATTTCCATCATAACTACAGAGAGGAGAGAAGAGGCCATCCATTTCCATCATAACTACAGAGAGGAGAGAAGAGGCCATCCATTTCCATCATAACTACAGAGAGAGAGAGAAGAGGCCCATCCATTTCCATCATAACTACAGAGAGAGGAGAGAAGAGGCCATCCATTTCCATCATAACTACAGAGAGAGGAGAGAAGAGGCCATCCATTTCCATCATTTCCATAACTACAGAGGAGAAGGGAAGAGGCCATCCATTTCCATCATAACTACAGAGAGAGAGAGAAGAGGCCATCCATTTCCATCATAACTACAGAGAGGAGAGAAGAGGCCATCCATTTCCATCATAACTACAGAGAGAGGAGAGAAGAGGCCATCCATTTCCATCATAACTACAGAGAGGAGAGAAGAGGCCATCCATTTCCATCATAACTACAGAGAGGAGAGAAGAGGCCATCCATTTCCATCATAACTACAGAGAGGAGAGAAGAGGCCATCCATTTCCATCATAACTACAGAGAGAGAAGAGGGAGAGAAGAAGGCCATCCATTTCCATCATAACTACAGAGAGAGGAGAGAAGAGGCCATCCATTTCCATCATAACTACAGAGAGGGAGAAGAGGCCATCCATTTCCATCATAACTACAGAGAGAGGAGAGAAGAGGCCATCCATTTCCATCATAACTACAGGCCATCCATTTTCCATCATAACTACAGAGAGGAGGAAGAGGCCATCCATTTCCATCATAACTACAGAGAGGAGAGAAGAGGCCATCCATTTCCATCATAACTACAGAGAGAGGAGAGAAGAGGCCATCCATTTCAATCATAACTACAGAGAGAGGAGAGAAAGAGGCCATCCATTTCCATCATAACTACAGAGAGGAGAGAAGAGGCCATCCATTTCCATCATAACTACAGAGAGAGGAGAGAAGAGGCCATCCATTTCCATCATAACTACAGAGAGAGGAGAGAAGAGGCCATCCATTTCCATCATAACTACAGAGAGAGGAGAGAGGAGAGAGGCCATCCATTTCCATCATAACTACAGAGAGGAGAAGAGGCCATCCATTTCCATCATAACTACAGAGAGAGGAGAGAAGAGGCCATCCATTTCCATCATAACTACAGAGAGAGGAGAGAAGAGGCCATCCATTTCCATCATAACTACAGAGAGAGGAGAGAAGAGGCCATCCATTTCCATCATAACTACAGAGAGAGGAGAGAAGAGGCCATCCATTTCCATCATAACTACAGAGAGAGGAGAGAAGAGGCCATCCATTTCCATCATAACTACAGAGAGAGGAGAGAAGAGGCCATCCATTTCCATCATAACTACAGAGAGAGGAGAGAAAGAGGCCATCCATTTCCATCATAACTACAGAGAGAGGAGAGAAGAGGCCATCCATTTCCATCATAACTACAGAGAGGAGAGAAGAGGCCATCCATTTCCATCATAACTACAGAGAGAGGAGAGAAGAGGCCATCCATTTCCATCATAACTACAGAGAGGAGAGAAGAGGCCATCCATTTCCATCATAACTACAGAGAGAGGAGAGAAGAGGCCATCCATTTCCATCATAACTACAGAGAGGAGAGAAGAGGCCATCCATTTCCATCATAACTACAGAGAGAGGAGAGAAGAGGCCATCCATTTCCATCATAACTACAGAGAGAGGAGAGAAGAGGCCATCCATTTCCATCATAACTACAGAGAGAGGAGAGAAGAGGCCATCCATTTCCATCATAACTACAGAGAGAGGAGAGAAGAGGCCATCCATTTCCATCATAACTACAGAGAGGAGAGAAGAGGCCATCCATTTCCATCATAACTACAGAGAGAACTACAGAGAGAAGAGGCCATCCATTTCCATCATAACTACAGAGAGAAGAGAGAAGAGAGAAGAGGCCATCCATTTCCATCATAACTACAGAGAGAGGAGAGAAGAGGCCATCCATTTCCATCATAACTACAGAGAGAGGAGAGAAGAGGCCATCCATTTCCATCATAACTACAGAGAGAGGAGAGAAGAGGCCATCCATTTCCATCATAACTACAGAGAGAGGAGAGAAGAGGCCATCCATTTCCATCATAACTACAGAGAGGAGAGAAGAGGCCATCCATTTCCATCATAACTACAGAGAGGAGAGAAGAGGCCATCCATTTCCATCATAACTACAGAGAGAGGAGAGAAGAGGCCATCCATTTCCATCATAACTACAGAGAGGAGAGAAGAGGCCATCCATTTCCATCATAACTACAGAGAGGAGAGAAGAGGCCATCCATTTCCATCATAACTACAGAGAGAGGAGAGAAGAGGCCATCCATTTCCATCATAACTACAGAGAGAGGAGAGAAGAGGCCATCCATTTCCATCATAACTACAGAGAGAGGAGAGAAGAGGCCATCCATTTCCATCATAACTACAGAGAGAGAGAGAAGAGGCCATCCATTTCCATCATAACTACAGAGAGAGAGAGAAGAGGCCATCCATTTCCATCATAACTACACAGAGGAGAGAAGAGGCCATCCATTTCCATCATAACTACAGAGAGAGGAGAGAAGAGGCCATCCATTTCCATCATAACTACAGAGAGGAGAGAAGAGGCCATCCATTTCCATCATAACTACAGAGAGGAGAGAAGAGGCCATCCATTTCCATCATAACTACAGAGAGGAGAGAAGAGGCCATCCATTTCCATCATAACTACAGAGAGAGGAGAGAAGAGGCCATCCATTTCCATCATAACTACAGAGAGAGGAGAGAAGAGGCCATCCATTTCCATCATAACTACAGAGAGAGGAGAGAAGAGGCCATCCATTTCCATCATAACTACAGAGAGAGGAGAGAAGAGGCCATCCATTTCCATCATAACTACAGAGAGAGGAGAGAAGAGGCCATCCATTTCCATCATAACTACAGAGAGAGGAGAGAAGAGGCCATCCATTTCCATCATAACTACAGAGAGAGAGAGAAGAGGCCATCCATTTCCATCATAACTACAGAGAGGAGAGAAGAGGCCATCCATTTCCATCATAACTACAGAGAGAGGAGAGAAGAGGCCATCCATTTCCATCATAACTACAGAGAGAGGAGAGAAGAGGCCATCCATTTCCATCATAACTACAGAGAGGGAGAGAAGAGGCCATCCATTTCCATCATAACTACAGAGAGAGGAGAGAAGAGGCCATCCATTTCCATCATAACTACAGAGAGAGGAGAGAAGAGGCCATCCATTTCCATCATAACTACAGAGAGAGGAGAGAAGAGGCCATCCATTTCCATCATAACTACAGAGAGGAGAGAAGAGGCCATCCATTTCCATCATAACTACAGAGAGGAGAGAAGAGGCCATCCATTTCCATCATAACTACAGAGAGAGGAGAGAAGAGGCCATCCATTTCCATCATAACTACAGAGAGAGGAGAGAAGAGGCCATCCATTTCCATCATAACTACAGAGAGGAGAGAAGAGGCCATCCATTTCCATCATAACTACAGAGAAGAGGAGGAGAGAAGAGGCCATCCATTTCCATCATAACTACAGAGAGAGGAGAGAGAGGCCATCCATTTCCATCATAACTACAGAGAGAGGAAGAGGCCATCCATTTCCATCATAACTACAGAGAGAGAGAGAAGAGGCCATCCATTTCCATCATAACTACAGAGAGAGGAGAGAAGAGGCCATCCATTTCCATCATAACTACAGAGAGGAGAGAAGAGGCCATCCATTTCCATCATAACTACAGAGAGAGGAGAGAAGAGGCCATCCATTTCCATCATAACTACAGAGAGAGAAGAGGGAGAGAGAAGAGGCCATCCATTTCCATCATAACTACAGAGGAGAGAAGAGGCCATCCATTTCCATCATAACTACAGAGAGAAGAGAGAAGAGAGAAGAGGCCATCCATTTCCATCATAACTACAGAGAGAGGAGAGAAGAGGCCATCCATTTCCATCATAACTACAGAGAGAAGAGAGAAGAGGCCATCCATTTCCATCATAACTACAGAGAGAGGAGAGAAGAGGCCATCCATTTCCATCATAACTACAGAGAGAGGAGAGAAGAGGCCATCCATTTCCATCATAACTACAGAGAGAGGAGAGAAGAGGCCATCCATTTCCATCATAACTACAGAGAGAGGAGAGAAGAGGCCATCCATTTCCATCATAACTACAGAGAGGCCATCCATTTCCATCATAACTACAGAGAGAGGAGAGAAGAGGCCATCCATTTCCATCATAACTACAGAGAGAGGAGAGAAGAGGCCATCCATTTCCATCATAACTACAGAGAGAGGAGAGGAGGCCATCCATTTCCCCCTTTGCCTTTTGCCTTTTCTGTTTTACATTCTTTTTTTCTCTCAATTTGTACGTTTTTATTGAAACCATGGTAATCTGGACTCAGATGAAGTTTCATTGTTTGTTATGTGGAGCCAATGACAGCTTAGTGAGATGGGGATATGGGGGGGGGCATTATTCCTCCCGTTTGGCTCGGCGAGAAGAGATGGAGACGAGAAACAATGACGGTTTGGGGGGGGGTAAGAGACGGAAATCTGGGAAGGGGACCAACGTTCCTCTATCTGACTAATGTTGAAAAGAGGAAGTAGCACATCGTCTCCCCTCTCTCTGTTTCTACTGTCTTTGGGAATTGGCTGGCGTTTCTATTTAGCTGGAAGGCAAGCCTAGTGTAGTGGATTAAATAGCATAGAAGTTGCCCCCTTAACCACTGATACTGGGTCAGATGTGTTTTAGTCCCTGTAATGTCACAGTCTGGTTTAACCAGGAAACCCGGTTCCAGGTTCAGATTGAATAGACCCCTTTGTCTATCTGGGATCTATGAGTAGAGATGGAGGCACACAGCCCAGCCCTGAAGGCTGTAGTGTGTCAGCTAAATATCATATCTAAACTTATGGGCAATTCACGATATACAGTATATCTCCATGTTTTAAAAATGTTTTATCTGAATAAGCTTTGTTGCACAATAAAAGGTCAAATGCAAACAAGCAGCAATAACCGAATGAATTCAGAGCTTGTTAAATTATATCTAGGCTGAATATAAGCTTTCCACAACCATAATATATACGGTGGGTAGAACAAGTGTTTGATACACTGCTGATTCTGCAGGTTTTCCTACTTACAAAGCATGTAGAGGTCTGTAATTTTTATCATAGGTACACTTCAACTGTGAGAGACGGAATCTAAAAAAATCCAGAAAATCACATTTTATAATTTTTAAGTAATTAATTAGCATTTTATTGCATGACATAAGTATTTGATACATCAGAAAAGCAGAACTTAATATTTGGTACAGAAACCTTTGTTTGCAATTACAGAGATCATACGTTTCCTGTAGTTCTTGACCAGATTTGCACACACTGCAGCAGGGATTTTGGCCCACTCCTCCATACAGACCTTCTCCAGATCCTTCAGGTTTCGGGGCTGTCGCTGGGCAATACGGACTTTCAGCTTCCTCCAAAGATTTTCTATTGGGTTCAGGTCTGGAGACTGGCTAGGCCACTCCAGGACCTTAAGATGCTTCTTACGGAGCCACTCCTTAGTTGCCCTGGCTGTGTGTTTTGGGTCGTTGTCATGCTGGAAGACCCAGCCACGACCCATCTTCAATGCTTTTACTGAGGGAAGGAGGTTGTTGGCCAAGATCTCGCGATACATGGCCCCATCCATCCTCCCCTCAATACGGTGCAGTCATGCTGTCCCCTTTGCAGAAAAGCATCCCCAAAGAATGATGTTTCCACCTCCATGCTTCACCGTTGGGATGGTGTTCTTGGGGTTGTACTCCTCCTTCTTCTTCCTCCAAACACGCAAATGGAGTTTAGAACAAAAAGCTCTATTTTTGTCTCATCAGAACACATGACCTTCCCCCATTCCTCCTCTGGATCATTCAGATGGTCATTGGCAAACATCAGACGTGCCTGGACATGCGCTGGCTTGAGCAGCGGGACCTTGCGTGCGCTGCAGGATTTTAATCCATGACGGCGTAGTGTGTTACTAATGGTTTTCTTTGAGACTGTGTTCCCAGCTCTCTTCAGGTCATTGACCAGGTCCTGCCGTGTAGTTCTGAGCGGATCCCTCACCTTCCTCATGATCATTGATGCCCCACAAGGTGAGATCTTGCATGGAACCCCAGACTGAGGTTGATTGACTGTCATCTTGAACTTCTTCCATTTTCTAATAATTGCGCCAACAGTTGTTGCCTTGTCACCAAGCTGCTTGTCTATTGTCCTGTAGCCCATCCCAGCCGTATGCAGGTCTACAATTTTATCCCTGATGTCCTTACACCCTCTCTGGTCTTGGCCATTGTGGAGAGGTTGGAGTCTGTTTGATTGAGTGTGTGGACAGGTGTCTTTTATGCAGGTAACGAATTCAAACAGGTGCAGTTAATACAGGTAATGAGTGGAGAACTGGAGGGCTTCTTAAAGAAAACTAACAGGTCTATGAGAGCCGGAATTCTTACTGGTTGGTAGGTGATCAAATACTTATGTCATGCAATAAATTGCAAATTAATTACTTAAAAATCATACAATGTGATTTTCTGGATTTTTGTTTTAGATTCCGTCTCATAGTTGAAGTGTACCTATGATAAAAAATTACAGACCTTTACATGCTTTGTAAGTAGGAAAACCTGCAAAATCGTTAGTGTATCAAATACATGTTCTCCCCACTGTACCTTGGCCATCCAGGATGGTTACTTACTACTGGTAGATACCTTGGCCATCCAGGATGGTTACTTACTACTGGTAGATACCTTGGCCATTCAGAATGGTTACTTACTACTGGTAGATACCTTGGCCATCTGCTGGATCCTGTAGATCTCTGTAGATTCAACCACTTCACTGCTGGATCCTGTAGATCTCTGCAAATTTTGATTGTCTCTCTTGTGATTGGTTAATCAGCAGAGCAGGACCGACCAACAGGAGCTGGCCACTGGAGGAGAGAAACACCGGGACCCTGAGCAGGCATGACCATGGAGACAAACAGGTGTGTGTGTGTGTGTGTGTGTGTGTGTGTGTGTGTGTGTGTGTGTGTGTGTGTGTGTGTGTGTGTGTGTGTGTGTGTGTGTGTGTGTGTGTGTGTGTGTGTGTGTGTGTGTGTGTGTGTGTGTGTGTGTGTGTGTGTGTGTGTGTGTGTATTTGCCTCCTTCCTGATTACTTATGTTTTTGCACATTTGTCACTTAAATGTTTCAGATCATCAAACAAATGTAAATATTACACAAAGAGAACCCAAATAAACACAAAATGCATTTAAGTGATGATTGTATTTATTAAGGGAAAAAAGCTATCCAAACCTTCATGGACCTATGTGGAAAAGGAATTGCCCCCTAAACCTAATAACTGGTTGTGCCAACCTCAGCAGCAACAACTGCAATCAAGCGTTTGTGATAACTGGCAATGAGGCTTTCACATCGCTGTAGAGGAATTTTGGACCCTCTTCTTTGCAGAATTGTTTTAATTCAGCCACATTGGAGGGTTTTCGAGCATGAACCGCCTTTTAAAGTCACGCTACAGCATCTCAATTGGATTCAAGTCCGGACTTTGACTAGGCCACTCCAAAACCTTCATTTGGTTTTTATCTAAGCCATTCAGAGGTGGACTTGCTGGTGTGTTTTGGATCATTGTCCTGCTGCAGAACCCAAGTGCAATTCAGCTTGAGGTCACGAACTGATGGCCGGACATTCTCCTTCAGGATGTTTTGGTAGAGAGCAGAATTCCATCAATCACAGCAAGTCGTCCAGGTCCTGAAGCAGCAAAGCAGCACCAGACCATCACACCACCACCACCATATTTGACTGTTGGTACGATGTTCTTTTTCTGAAATGCTGTGTTACTTTAACGCCAGATGTAATGGGACGCACACCTTCCAAAAAGTTTAACTTTTGTCTCATCAGTCCACAGAATATTTTCCCCAAAAGTATTGGGGATCATCAAGATGTTCTTTGCCAAAAGTGAGATGAGCCTTTGTTCTTTTTGGTCCGCAGTGGCTTTCGCCTTGGAACTCTGCCATGGATGCCATTTTTGCCCAGTCTCTTTCTTATGGTTGAGTCATGAACACTGATCTTAACTGAGGCCTGCAGTTCTTTAGATGTTGTTGTGGGTTATTTTGTGACCTCTTGGATGAGTCGTCACTGCGCCGGATTACCGGAGATAAATAACAAAAGGCGCATGGAAACACTATAGCCAAAATGGGAGCGACATAGAAAAACTACAACTTCTAGCTCTTTTTTTCCAAAAAAACAGCCTGAAACTCTTTCTAAAGACTGTTGACATCTAGTGGAAGCCCTAGGAACTGCAATCTGGGAGGACTTCGCCTCATAATAAACATGAAAGCCATTGGAAACAGTGGAAGGCTGAACATATATATTTTTTGATGGTTCTTCCTCTGGGTTTTGCCTGCCATATCGGTTCTGTTATACTCACAGACATCATTTTATATCCAAATCTACCAATTATATGCATATCCTAGCTTCTGGGCCTGGGTATCAGGCAGTTTACTTTGGGCACGCTTTTCATCCGGACGTGGAAATACTGCCCCCTACCCAAGAGAGGTTAAGTGATTTCTTGATTCAACAGGTCTGGCAGTAATCAGGCCTGGGTGTGGCTAGTGCAATTGAACTCAGCTTTCCAAAAAATGTGATTAACCACAGTAAATTCAATGACTTTGTCACATAGGGCCATGAAGGTTCGGATAGCTATTTTCCCTTAATTTGATTTATTATCACTTAACTGCATTTTGTGTTTACTTGGGTTCTCTTTGTGTAATATTAACATTTGTTTGATGATCTGAAACATTTAAGTGACAAATGTGCAAAAACAATAAGTAATCAGGAAGGAGGCAAATGCTTTTTCACAGCACTTTATATACACACTACTTTTGACCAAGGCCCATAGGGAATCCCATGGGGAGTAGGACTCTGTTCTATAGTAGTGCACTATATAGGGAATCCCATGGGGAGTAGGACTCTGTTCTATAGTAGTGCACTATATAGGGAATCCCATGGGGAGTAGGACTCTGTTCTATAGTAGTGCACTATATAGGGAATCCCATGGGGAGTAGGACTCTGTTCTATAGTAGTGCACTATATAGGGAATCCCATGGGGAGTAGGACTCTGTTCTATAGTAGTGCACTATATAGGAATCCCATGGGGAGTAGGACTCTGTTCTATAGTAGTGCACTATATAG
>NW_025754176.1:0-9501 GCF_021184085.1 Oncorhynchus gorbuscha | reverse complement strand
TATACACCCATATACTCACACACCCATATACCCCTACACACCCATATACACACACAACCATATACATATACACCATATACCATACAACCATATACATATGCACCCATATACATATACACCCATATACCCGCAGCCATATACATATACAACCATATACATCTACACCATATACATATACACCCATATACATATGCACCCATATACCACACAGCCATATACATATACAGCCATATACATATACACCCATATACCCATACAACCATATACATATACACCCATATACCCACGCACTATATACACATACACCCATATACACATAACCATATACCCACACACCCATATACACACACACTCATATACATATACACCATATACCCACACCCCATATGCCCACACAACCATATACATATACACCCATATACATATACACCCATATACCCACACACCCATATACCCACACAACCATATACATATACACCCATATACCCACACAACCATATACATATACACCCATATACCCACACACCCATATACATATACAACCATATACATATACACCCATATACATATACACCCATATACCCACACACCCATATACCCACACACCCATATACACACACAACCATATACATATACACCCATATACCCACACAACCATATACATATACAACCATATACATATACACACATTTACATCACACACACATACACACACACACATACACACACACCACATACACACACACCACATATACCACACACACCCATATACACACACACACACCACATATACATACCACACACTACTACACACACACACACACACACACACACACACACACACACACACACACACACACACAGGCGTGCCAGCGTCTCACACAAACTCACACAGGCACACACACTCACAAACCCATATACTCACACACCCATATACCCCACACACCCATATACACACACAACCATATACATATACACCCATATACACACACAACCATATACATATACACCCATATACTCACACACCCATATACCCACACAACCATATACATATACACCCATATACTCACACACCCATATACCCACACAACCATATACATATACACCCATATACATATACACCCATATACCCACACACCCATATACACACACACCCATATACATATACACCCATATACATATACAACCATATACATATACACCCATATACATATACACCCATATACCCACACAACCATATACATATACAACCATATACATATACACCCATATACCCCACACACCCATATACATATACAACCATATACCCACACACCCATATACCCACACAACCATATACATATACACCCATATACATATACACCCATATACCCACACACCCATATACCCACACACCCATATACACACACACCCATATACATATACAACCATATACCCACACACCCATATACCCCACACACCCATATACATATACAACCATATACCCACACACCCATATACCCACACAACCATATACATATACACCCATATACATATACACCCATATACCCACACACCCATATACCCACACAACCATATACATATACACCCATATACCCACACAACCATATACACACACACATATACACACACACACATACATATACAACATATACATATACACCCATATACATATACACACACATACCCACACACACCACATATACACACATACCATATATATACACACATATACCCACACAACCATATACATATACACCCATATACCCACACAACCATATACATATACAACCATATACATATACACCCATATACATATACACCCATATACCCACACACCCATATACACACACAACCATATACATATACACCCATATACCCACACACCCATATACACACACAACCATATATATATACACACATTTACTCACAAACCCATATACTCACTCACCCATATACCCCACACACCCATATACACACAACCATATACATATACACCCATATACCCACACAACCATATACATATACACCCATATACCCACACACCCATATACCCACACACCCATATACTCACACAACCATATACATATACACCCATATACCCACACACCCATATACCCACACACCCATATACACACACAACTATATACATATACACCCATATACCCACACACCCATATACACACACACAACCATATACATATACACCCATATACCCACACACCCATATACACACACAACCATATATACATATACACCCATACACCCACACACCCATATACACACACAACCATATACATATACACCACATATACCCACACACCATATACATATACAACCATACATATACACACATATACATACACACACATATACACACACACATATACCCACACACCCATATACATATACAACCATATACATACACACACATATACACCCATATACCCACACACATATACACACACAACCATATACATATACACCCATATACACACACACCCATATACACACACAACCATATACATACACACCCATATACATACACATACACACACCCATATACATATACACACCATATACCCACACACATATATACACACACAACCATACACATATACACCCATATACCCACACACACATATACACACACACATACACATATACACCCATATACATATACACACACACACACACACATACCCACACACATATACACAACATACATATACACACATATACATATACACACACATATACCCACACACACATATACCCACAACCATATACATACACCCATATACCCACACAACCATATACATATACACCCATATACCCACACACCCATATACATACACAACCATATACATATACACCCATATACATATACACCCATGCACCCACACATGCATATACCCACATACATATACATACACACACATACCCACACACCCATATACACACACACACCCATATACATATACAACCATATACACATACACCCATATACCCACACAACCATATACATATACACCCATATACACACACATATACACACACACCCATATACATATACACCCATATACCCACACACCCATATACACACACAACCATATACATATACACACACATACTCACAAACCCACACAACCATACACATACACACCCATATACATATACACCCATATACCCACACAACCCATATACACATACACACACCCATATACACACACACCCATATACATATACAACCATATACATATACACCCATATACCCACACACCCATATACATATACACACACAACCATATACATATACACCCATATACCCACACACCATATACACACATATTATATACATATACACCCATATACCCACACACCCATATACACACACAACCATATACATATACACCCATATACCCACACACCCATATACCCCACACACCCATATACACACAACCATATACATATACACCCATATACCCACACAACCATATACATATACACCCATATACTCACTCACCCATATACCCACACACCCATATACTCACACAACCATATACATATACACCCATATACCCACACAACCATATACATATACACCCATATACCCACACACCCATATACCCACACACCCATATACACACACAACCATATACATATACACCCATATACCCACACACCCATATACACACACAACCATATACATATACACCCATATACCCACACACCCATATACACACACAACCATATACATATACACCCATATACCCACACACCCATATACACACACAACCATATACATATACACCCATATACCCACACAACCATATACATATACACCCATATACCCACACACCCGGTGTCAGTTCTCTCCCAATCCTGCTGTTCTCTCCCAAACCTCTAGGGTTGCCTAGTGGTTAGAGCGTTGGACTAGTAACCAAAAGGTTCCATGTTCAAATCCCCAAGCTGACAAGGTACAAATTTGTCGTTCTGCCCCTGAACAGGCAGTTAACCCATTATTCCTAGGCTGTCATTGAAAATAATAATTTGTTCTTAACTGACTTGCCTAGTTAAATAAAGGTTAAAAAAATATATATATATTTTTAATCCTACTGGATTGCCACTTCCCAAGGAGAGAGTAACAGCGGTTACAGCACAGAGGAAGCATACTGGAAATAATACTGACACGCACACACTCTACTCGCCCCCTAGCCCTCGCCCTAGCCCTAGCCCTCGCCCCTCGCCCTCGCCCTAGCTCACCCTAGCCCCTCGCCCCTAGCCCTCACCCCTAGCCCCTCGCCTCCCTCGCCCTAGCCCCTAGCCCCGCAGACCTAGCCCTCGCCCTAGCCCTCACCCCTAGCCCCTCACCCCTAGCCCCTAACCCCTCGCCTAACCCCTAGCCCCTCGCCCCTAACCCCTAGCCCCTCGCCCCTAACCCCTCGCCCCAAACCTGCGTCATCCATTGGAAACCCAGGATACATAAAAGGCTAAGAGATGAAGGGATGGAGCCAAAAAGAGGAGTGTTAAAAGAGAGAACAATTAGAGGAGGCCTGTGGCGGCTAATTACTCTGACAAACACACAGCCTGATTGATGTGTACGGGAGCAGCTGCAGCCACACACAGAGGAACACACACCTCGCAGTCACACACACACCACTCTTTCCACACTACAGGTGGCTGGTGGCACCTAATTGGAGAAGACAGGCTCATTGTAATGGCTGGAATGGAATAAATGGAATGGTATCAAACACATCAAACACAGGTTGTGTTCCATTATTATGAGTCGTCCTCCCTCTCTCGTTGTTCTCCTTTTTTACATAGCTCCTCAATCTTCATCCCTCATCCCGCCTTCCCCTCTGGTCCTCCTTCTTCCTGACGTGTTGTGTTCTCCTACCTTCCCCTCTGGTCCTCCTTCTTCCTGACGTGTTGTGTTCTCCTACCTTCCCCTCTGGTCCTCCTTCTTCCTGACGTGTTGTGTTCTCCTACCTTCCCCTCTGGTCCTCCTTCTTCCTGACGTGTTGTGTTCTCCTACCTTCCCCTCTGGTCCTCCTTCTTCCTGACGTGTTGTGTTCTCCTACCTTCCCCTCTGGTCCTCTTTCTTCCTGACGTGTTGTGTTCTCCTACCTTCCCCTCTGGTCCTCCTTCTTCCTGACGTGTTGTGTTCTCCTACCTTCCCCTCTGGTCCTCTTTCTTCCTGACGTGTTGTGTTCTCCTACCTTCCCCTCTGGTCCTCCTTCTTCCTGATGTGTTGTGTTCTCCTACCTTCCACTCTGGTCCTCCTTCTTCCTGACGTGTTGTGTTCTCCTACCTTCCCCTCTGGTCCTCTTTCTTCCTGACGTGTTGTGTTCTCCTACCTTCCCTCTGGTCCTCCTTCTTCCTGACGTGTTGTGTTCTCCTACCTTCCCTCTGGTCCTCCTTCTTCCTGACGTGTTGTGTTCTCCTACCTTCCCTCTGGTCCTCCTTCTTCCTGACGTGTTGTGTTCTCCTACCTTCCCCTCTGGTCCTCTTTCTTCCTGACGTGTTGTGTTCTCCTACCTTCCCTCTGGTCCTCCTTCTTCCTGACGTGTTGTGTTCTCCTACCTTCCCCTCTGGTCCTCTTTCTTCCTGACGTGTTGTCCTGTTCTCTACCTTCCCTCTGGTCCTCCTTCTTCCTGACGTGTTGTGTTCTCCTACCTTCCACTCTGGTCCTCCTTCTTCCTGACGTGTTGTGTTCTCCTACCTTCCCCTCTGGTCCTCTTTCTTCCTGACGTGTTGTGTTCTCCTACCTTCCCCTCTGGTCCTCCTTCTTCCTGACGTGTTGTGTTCTCCTACCTTCCCCTCTGCTCTTCCACAACTCCCTTCTTTTCTCTCTCTCTTCATCTTTCCTCTCTTCCTCCCCCAGTTATTTCTAATTCAATTAGTAGAGCACTGAGCCATTAAGACATCAACAAGGGAGGTCTGGCGGGTTTGTAAAGTTAGAAAGGAAGTTTGTGTTTGTGTGTTTCAGTACGCACATGTGCTTATGTACACTTCTCTGTGTGTACTCTCTTGCATGTGTGTATTTGTTATTTCTGCGATTCCATCACGCCCCCAATATCCCAGAGGCTCTCCACCCATCGTCTCTTTCCAGAACTTTGCTATTCTCATTAAATGTCTGTGTAAAATGTTTGCCAGTGCTTTAATGTCAGAGCGCGTCGGGGGTGACAACAGGGCTATGTTTCCCTTCACAAGTCCTCCCTGTTACAGTGACATTTCAATTGGCAGCTTGACATTTTTAGCTGGTCCTCCATCGGAACTGAAATGAGATGGCTTTGGACGTGCGAGGCGAGGAACAACCACACTGGCTCCCAGGGATGGCTTGCCACTAGGCTAGATGGGTTCAATTCAGAATGTGCGTGGGCGTGGTGTAGTATTTGGTAGTATTTATATGGATCCCTGGGTTCCAAACAGTGTGTGTGTGTGTGTGTGTGTGTGTGTGTGTGTGTGTGTGTGTGTGTGTGTGTGTGTGATGTGTGTGTGTGTGTGTGTGTGTGTGTGTGTGTGTGTGTGTGTGTGTGTGTGTGTGTGTGTGTGTGTGTGTGTGTGTGTGTGTGTGTGTGCGTGTGTGTGTGTGTGATTTTAATAAGAAAAGCACTGAACACTATGGAATACAAAAACAATAAACGAATACGTGAAATAACCAAATCAACTACACTGTGGAGACAAACACTACACGGAAACAGAAACACCCACAAACCAACAGTGAAATGCAGAAGGCCTAAATAATAGATTTTTTCAATCAGAGACAATCAACGCACTCTGTTCTGATTTTCGATATCGTACTAAATAAACAGAAACCAAACATAGAAAACAAAAGATGATCGCTCCACCCCAACTCACGCCCTGACCATACTAAATAAAGACATAAAAACAAAGGAAATAAAGGTCAGAACGTGACACTGTCTCCCTCACTCACTCTATCCTCTCTCTCCATCATCTCTCACTCTATCCTCTATCTATCCGTCATCTCTCTATCTATCTCATCATCTCTCATCATCTCTCCAGCTACTATCCTCTATCTCTCCATCGTCTCTCACTCTATCCTCTCTCTCCATCATCTCTCACTCTATCCTCTATCTCTCCGTCATTTCTCTCTATCCTCTATCTCTCCATCCTCTCTCACTCTATCCTCTATCTCTCCGTCATCTCTCTCTATCTTCTATCTCTCCATCGTCTCTCACTCTATCCTCTCTCTCCATCGTCTCTCACTCTATCCTCTCTCTCCATCGTCTCTCACTCTATCCTCTATCTCTCCGTCATCTCTCTCTATCTTCTATCTCTCCATCGTCTCTCACTCTATCCTCTCTCTCCATCGTCTCTCACTCTATCCTCTCTCTCACCATTACTCACTCAGTCTTCTCGATCATCATCTCTCACAATATCCTCTCTCATCATTTCTCATTCTATCCTCTCTCTCGCTCCATCTCTCACTCACTCAGTCCTCTCTCTCTCCATCTCTCTCACTCAGTTCTCTATTGCTATCATCACCTATCACTCTATCCTCTCTCCATTTCTCACTCTCTATCCTCTTTCTCTCCATCTCTCGCAATATCTTCTCTCTCTCCATCAACTCTCACTCTAGGTGTCTGTGTGTATCTGTGTGTGTAAGCCTTCTACTCTGCCTCTTAAATATGATCCACATCCCCTCATCACTGTTAAGGCTGTTACATAACTCCACTGATGAGAAACACAACAGACAGAATACGAAAGCAGCATATCAGAAGCATTGTAACAGTAGCATCCTTCAGATAGTGAGACTTTATTGCTTGTAATCAGCTCCAGACTGAGTGTGTGTTCTGAGAGGAAAAGAGAGATAAGCTTACTGCCTGACTGGCTGACTGACTGACTGACTGACTGGCTGGCTGGCTGATTGACTGGCTAGCGGACTGGATGACTGACTGACTGACTGGCTGACTAACTTGCTGACTAACTAGCTGACTGGCTGACTGCATGAAGAGATCATAGGGAGTTTTGCTGGTGCTTGTCTATACAAAACACACTTCAACTCACTGACTGACTGACTGACTGACTGACTGACTGACTGGCTGACTAACTGGCTGACTAACTGGCTGACTAACTAGTTTTACTGGTGCTTGTCTATACAAAACACACTTCAACTCACTGACTTACTGACTGACTGACTGGCTGACTAACTGGCTGACTAACTAGTTTTACTGGTGCTTGTCTATACAAAACACACTTCAACTCACTGACTGACTGACTGACTGACTGACTGACTGACTGACTGACTGACTGACTGACTGACTGACTGACTGACTGACTAACTGGCTGACTAACTAGTTTTACTGGTGCTTGTCTATACAAAACACACTTCAACTCACTGACTGACTGATTGACTGACTGACTGGCTGACTAACTGGCTGACTAACTAGTTTTACTGGTGCTTGTCTATACAAAACACACTTCAACTCACTGACTCGTATTTTATTCAAGCTATTCAAGACTCATGATTATGCCTGGGTGTTCTCACAGACTTAAACACAGCATTCTAAGCCTGGTGACATACCTGTACACGTGTGTGTGTGTGTGTGTGTGTGTGTGTGTGTGTGTGTGTGTGTGTGTGTGTGTGTGTGTGTGTGTGTGTGTGTGTGTGTGTGTGTGTGTGTGTGTGTGTGTGTGTGTGTGTGTGTGTGTGTGTGTGTGTGTGTGTGTGTGTGTGTGTGTGTGTGTGTGTGTGTGTGTGTGTGTGGACCATGCAAAGAGCCTGGGGTGGAATACATTAATGCAGTGGCAGCAAGGCCTGCCAAGTCTAACACCAGACACAGCCAATCTACTGTACAATGAAACTCAATCAGAGGCCCATGTTCATGTGCTGGCTGATCACAGCCCTGGACACACTGCATTCTGATGGGAATACAGCTGGCTGTATGGATATCAGACAATCAGCTTTAGTTCAGTGAGCTATACCAGTGGTAATACATTGTTGTGTTGTGACCAATCTACAGCCTTTAGCCCGAGACGATCTAATACAAAGTCACCACAACTCAGATTTTAGGAAGTATTATGTGTGTCCCAAATGACAACCTCTTTCCTATACAGTGAACTAAATCGGTAATAGGGTGCCATTTGGGAGACATTGCCACTACAACAGGGATGTCATGTATAGCACGATGTGCACCATCACATCCAGTTTTTAATCTGTAGTCTTCATCATAGTGTCACCCTTAGTAAACCACAACATCCTGCAGGCATCACCTACAGAGACCACTTTCTATCCCTATTTCTCTCTCTCTCTCTCTCTCTCTCTCTCTCTCTCTCTCTCTCTCTCTCTCTCTCTCTCTCTCTCTCGGTCCTTCTCTCTCTACCTCTCTCTCTACCACTCCCTCTGACTCTCTCTCTCTGTCCTTCTCTCTCTACCACTCCCTCTGACTCTCTCTCTGTCCTTCTCTCTCTACCACTCCCTCTGACTCTCTCTCTCTGTCCTTCTCTCTCTACCACTCCTCTGACTCTCTCTCT
>NW_025754175.1:0-9502 GCF_021184085.1 Oncorhynchus gorbuscha | reverse complement strand
ACCGTTCAGTTTTTGGTGGGGAGGCTTCTAGGGCCCTGGCTTCCCTATGCCAAGGTGATCGATCCATAACGGATTACTCTATAGAGTTTCGCACTCTTGCTGCCTCTAGTGACTGGAACGAGGCCGGCGCTGCTCGCTCGTTTTCTGGAGGGACTCCACGCAGTGGTCAAAGATGAGATTCTCTCTCGGGAGGTTCCTTCCAGTGTGGACTCTTTGATTGCTCTCGCCATCCGCATAGAACGACGGGTAGATCTTCGTCACCAAGCTCGTGGAAGAGAGCTCGCGTCAACGGTGTTTCCCTGCTCCGCATCGCAACCATCTCCCTCCTCTGGCTCAGAGACTGAGCCCATGCAGCTGGGAGGTATTCGCATCTCGACCAAGGAGAGGGAACGGAGGATCACCAACCGCCTGTGCCTCTATTGCGGATTTGATGGACATTTTGTCAATTCATGTCCAGTAAAGGCCAGAGCTCATCAGTAAGCGGAGGGCTACTGGTGAGCGCTACTACTCAGGTCTCTTCATCTAGATCCTGTACTACTATGTCGGTCCATCTACGCTGGACCGGTTCGGGTGCTACATGCAGTGCCTTGATTGACTCTGGGGCTGAGGGTTGTTTCATGGACGAAGCATGGGCTCGGAAACATGACATTCCTTTCAGACAGTTAGACAAGCCTACGCCCATGTTTGCCTTAGATGGTAGTCATCTTCCCAGTATCAGATTTGAGACACTACCTTTAACTCTCACAGTATCTGGTAACCACAGTGAGACTATTTCTTTTTTGATTTTTCGTTCACCTTTTACACCTGTTGTTTTGGGTCATCCCTGGCTAGTATGTCATAATCCTTCTATTAATTGGTCTAGTAATTCTATCCTATCCTGGAACGTTTCTTGTCATGTGAAGTGTTTAATGTCTGCCATCCCTCCCATTTCTTCTGTTCCCACTTCTCAGGAGGAACCTGGCGATTTGACAGGAGTGCCGGAGGAATATCATGATCTGCGCACGGTCTTCAGTCGGTCCCGAGCCAACTCCCTTCCTCCTCACCGGTCGTATGATTGTAGTATTGATCTCCTTCCGGGGACCACTCCTCCTCGGGGTAGACTATACTCTCTGTCGGCTCCCGAACGTAAGGCTCTCGAGGATTATTTATCTGTGTCTCTTGACGCCGGTACCATAGTGCCTTCTTCCTCTCCGGCCGGGCGGGGTTCTTTTGTTAAGAAGAAGGACGGTACTCTGCGCCCCTGCGTGGATTATCGAGGGCTGAATGACATAACGGTTAAGAATCGTTATCCGCTTCCCCTTATGTCATCAGCCTTCGAGATTCTGCAGGGAGCCAGGTGCTTTACTAAGTTGGACCTTCGTAACGCTTACCATCTCGTGCGCATCAGAGAGGGGGACGAGTGGAAAACGGCGTTTAACACTCCGTTAGGGCATTTTGAGTACCGGGTTCTGTCGTTTGGTCTCGCCAATGCGCCAGCTGTTTTTCAGGCATTAGTTAATGATGTTCTGAGAGACATGCTGAACATCTTTGTTTTTGTCTATCTTGACGATATCCTGATTTTTTCACCGTCACTCGAGATTCATGTTCAGCACGTTCGACGTGTTCTACAGCGCCTTTTAGAGAATTGTCTCTACGTAAAGGCTGAGAAGTGCTCTTTTCATGTCTCCTCCGTTACTTTTCTCGGTTCCGTTATTTCCGCTGAAGGCATTCAGATGGATTCCGCTAAGGTCCAAGCTGTCAGTGATTGGCCCGTTCCAAGGTCACGTGTCGAGTTGCAGCGCTTTTTAGGTTTCGCTAATTTCTATCGGCGTTTCATTCGTAATTTCGGTCAAGTTGCTGCCCCTCTCACAGCTCTTACTTCTGTCAAGACGTGTTTTAAGTGGTCCGGTTCCGCCCAGGGAGCTTTTGATCTTCTAAAAGAACGTTTTACGTCCGCTCCTATCCTCGTTACTCCTGACGTCACTAGACAATTCATTGTCGAGGTTGACGCTTCAGAGGTAGGCGTGGGAGCCATTCTATCCCAGCGCTTCCAGTCTGACGATAAGGTTCATCCTTGCGCTTATTTTTCTCATCGCCTGTCGCCATCTGAGCGCAACTATGATGTGGGTAACCGTGAACTGCTCGCCATCCGCTTAGCCCTAGGCGAATGGCGACAGTGGTTGGAGGGGGCGACCGTTCCTTTTGTCGTTTGGACAGACCATAAGAACCTTGAGTACATCCGTTCTGCCAAACGACTTAATGCCCGTCAAGCTCGTTGGGCGTTGTTTTTCGCTCGTTTCGAGTTTGTGATTTCTTACCGTCCGGGTAGCAAAAACACCAAGCCTGATGCCTTATCCCGTCTGTTTAGTTCTTCTGTGGCTTCTACTGATCCCGAGGGGATTCTTCCTTATGGGCGTGTTGTCGGGTTAACAGTCTGGGGAATTGAAAGACAGGTTAAGCAAGCACTCACGCACACTGCGTCGCCGCGCGCTTGTCCTAGTAACCTCCTTTTCGTTCCTGTTTCCACTCGTCTGGCTGTTCTTCAGTGGGCTCACTCTGCCAAGTTAGCTGGTCATCCCGGTGTTCGAGGCACTCTTGCGTCTATTCGCCAGCGCTTTTGGTGGCCGACTCAGGAGCGTGACACGCGCCGTTTCGTGGCTGCTTGTTCGGACTGCGCGCAGACTAAGTCGGGTAACTCTCCTCCTGCCGGTCGTCTCAGACCGCTCCCCATTCCTTCTCGACCATGGTCTCACATCGCCCTAGACTTCATTACCGGTCTGCCTTTGTCTGCGGGGAAGACTGTGATTCTTACGGTTGTCGATAGGTTCTCTAAGGCGGCACATTTCATTCCCCTCGCTAAACTTCCTTCCGCTAAGGAGACGGCACAAATCATCATCGAGATTGTGTTCAGAATTCATGGCCTCCCGTTAGACGCCGTTTCAGACAGAGGCCCGCAATTCCACGTCACAGTTTTGGAGGAGTTCTGTCGTTTGATTGGTGCGTCCGTCAGTCTCTCTTCCGGGTTTCATCCCCAGTCTAACGGTCAAGCAGAGAGGGCCAATCAGACGATTGGTCGCATACTACGCAGCCTTTCTTTCAGAAACCCTGCGTCTTGGGCAGAACAGCTCCCTGGGCAGAATACGCTCACAACTCGCTTCCTTCGTCTGCTACCGGGTTATCTCCGTTTCAGAGTAGTCTGGGTTACCAGCCTCCTCTGTTCTCATCCCAGCTTGCCGAGTCCAGCGTTCCCTCCGCTCAAGCGTTTGTCCAACGTTGTGAGCGCACCTGGAGGAGGGTGAGGTCTGCACTTTGCCGTTACAGGGCACAGACTGTGAGTGCCGCCAATAAACGCAGGATTAAGAGTCCAAGGTATTGTTGCGGCCAGAGAGTGTGGCTTTCCACTCGCAACCTTCCTCTTACGACAGCTTCTCGTAAGTTGACTCCGCGGTTCATTGGTCCGTTCCGTGTCTCCCAGGTCGTCAAACCTGTCGCTGTGCGACTGCTTCTTCCGCGACATCTTCGTCGCGTCCATCCTGTCTTCCATGTCTCCTGTGTCAAGCCCTTTCTTCGCACCCCCGTTCGTCTTCCCTCCCCCCTCCCGTCCTTGTCGAGAGCGCACCTATTTACAAGGTACGTAAGATCATGGACATGCGTTCTCGGGGACGGGGTCACCAATACTTAGTGGATTGGGAGGGTTACGGTCCTGAGGAGAGGAGTTGGGTTCCGTCTCGGGACGTGCTGGACCGTTCGCTTATTGATGATTTCCTCCGTTGCCGCCAGGGTTCCTCCTCGAGTGCGCCAGGAGGCGCTCGGTGAGTGGGGGGTACTGTCATGTTTTGTCATTGATTATCATGTCTTGTCCCTGTGCTTCCCCTTCTATTCGTTTCCCTCTGCTGGTCTTATTAGGTTCTTTCCCTCTTTCTATCCCTCTCTCTCCCCTCCCTCTCTCACTCTCTCGCTCTCTCTTCTCTCTATCGTTCCGCTCCTGCTCCCAGCTGTTCCTATTCCCCTAATCAATCATTTAGTCTTCCCACACCTGTTCCCGATCCTTTTCCCTGATTAGAGTCCCTATTTCTCTCCTTGTTTTCCGTTCCTGCCCTGTCGGATCCTTGTCTATAATTCACCGTCCTGTGTCTATGTATTGCCCTGTCGTGTCGTGTTTCCCTCAGATGCTGCGTGGTGAGCAGGTGTCTGAGTCTGCTAGGTTCAAGTGCCTTCCCGAGGCAACCTGCAGTTCTTGATCAAGTCTCCAGTCTGTTCTCGTCTTTACGAGTAGTATTATGCCTTTTGTTTTGTAAAGTATCTTTACTGGATTAAAAACTCTGTTTTCGCCAAGTCGCTTTTGGGTCCTCATTCACCTGCATAACAACTTGTTGGTTGCTTTTTCCTGCTATTCCTTCACACTGCGGTCCAACTCATCTCAATTGGGTTGAGGTCGGGCGATTGTGGAGGCCAGGTCATCTGATGCAGCACTCCTATTCCTCTCTCCTCTTGAAAACCAAAGTCCCACTAAGCGCAAACCAGATGGGATGTTGTATCGCTAAAGAATGCTATGGTAGCCATGGTGGTTAAGTTTACCTTGAATGCTAAGTAAATCACAGATAGTGTCATCAGCAAAACACCCCCACACCATCACACCTCCTCCTCCATGCTTCACGGTGGGAACTACACATTCGGAGATCATCCGTGCACCTACTCTGCTTCTCACTAAGACACTGCGGTCAAATTTGGACTCATCAAACCAAAGGACAGATTCCCACTGGCCTAATGTCCATTGCTTGTGTTTCTTGGCTCAAGCAAGTCTCTTCTTATTGGTGTCCTTTAGTAGTGGTTTCCTTGTAGAAATTCGACCATGAAGACATGATTCACACAGTCTCCTCTGAACAGTTGATGTTGAGATTTGTATTTTACTTGAACGCTGTGAAGCATTTATTTGGGCTGCAATTTCTGAGGCTGGTAACTGTAATGAACTTATCCTCTGCAGCAGAGGTAACTCTGGGTCTTACTTTCCTGTGGCGGTCCTCATGAAAACCAGTTTCATCATAGATCTTGATGGTTTTTGCAACTGCACTTGAATAAACTTTTAAAGTTCTTGAAATGTTCCATATTGACTGACCTTCATTGTCATGTTTGTCATTTATTATCATGTCTTGTCCCTGTGCTCCCCATGCTTTCTTTCCCTCCTATCCCTCTCTCTCCCCTCCCTCTCTCACTCTCTCGCTCTCTCTTCTCTCTATCGTTCCGTTCCTGCTCCCAGCTGTTCCTATTCCCCTAATCATCATTTAGTCTTCCCACACCTGTTCCCGATCCTTTCCCTGATTAGAGTCCCTATTTATTCCTTTGTGATCCGTTCCTGTCCCGTCGGTTCCTTGTATTGTATTCACCATGCTGTGATTGCGTTTCGCCCTGTCCTGTCGTGTTTTTGCCGTGATTGTGTATCACCCTGTCCTGTCGTGTTTTGTGCCTTCATCAGATGCTGCGTGTGAGCAGGTGTCTCAGTCGACTACGGCCTGCGCCTACCCGGCGACCTGCAGTCTGTGGTCGCTTCTCCAGTTGTTTCCCTCTACAAGTCTAGAGGATTTCTGTTATTCCGTTTTGGACTTTAATAAACTCTGTTTCTGTTAAGTCGCTTTTGGGTCCTCTTTCACCTGCATGACAGAAGGAACCGACCAAGGAATGGACCCAGCGACTTCAGACGCTCGTTACACTGCCGTCGAGATCCAAGGAGCCATGCTCGGCAGACACGAGCAGGAATTGTCCGCTGCTCGCCATGCCGTGGAGAACCTGGCCGCTCAGGTTTCCGACCTCTCTGGACAGTTCCAGAGTCTACGTCTCGTGCCACCTGTTACTTCCTGGCCTGCCGAGCCTCCAGAACCTAGGGTTAATAACCCACCTTGCTACTCCGGGCAGCCCACTGAGTGCCGCTCCTTTCTCACGCAGTGTGAGATTGTGTTCTCTCTCCAACCCAACACATACTCTAGAGAGAGAGCTCGGGTTGCTTACGTCATTTCACTCCTTACTGGCCGGGCTCGAGAATGGGGCACAGCTATCTGGGAGGCAAGGGCTGATTGCTCTATCAAATTCCAGAACTTTAAAGAGGAGATGATTCGGGTTTTTGACCGTTCAGTTTTTGGTGGGGAGGCTTCTAGGGCCCTGGCTTCCTTATGCCAAGGTGAACGGTCCATAACGGATTATTCCATTGAGTTTCGCACTCTTGCTGCCTCTAGTGAGTGGAACGAGCCGGCGCTGCTCGCCGTTTTCTGGAGGGACTCCACGCAGTGGTTAAGGATGAGATTCTCTCCCGGGAGGTTCCTTCAGATGTGGACTCTTTGATTGCTCTCGCCATCCGCATAGAACGACGGGTAGATCTTCGTCACCGGGCTCGTGGAAGAGAGCTCGCATCAACGGTGTTTCCCTGCTCCGCATCGCAACCATCTCCCTCCTCTGGCTTTGAGACTGAGCCCATGCAGCTGGGAGGGATTCGCATCTCGAATAAGGAGAGGGAACGGAGGATCACCAACCGCCTGTGCCTCTATTGCGGAGTTGCTGGACATTTTGTTAATTCATGTCCAGTAAGAGGCCAGAGCCCATCAGTAAGCGGAGGGCTACTGGTGAGCGCTACTACTCAGTCCTCTTCATCTAGATCTTGTACTACTATGTCGGTCCATCTACGCTGGACCGGTTCGGGTGCTACATGCAGTGCCTTGATTGACTCTGGGGCTGAGGGTTGTTTCATGGACGAAGCATGGGTTCGAAACATAACATTCCTTTCAGACCGTTAGACAAGCCTACGCCCATGTTTGCCTTAGATGGTAGTCATCTTCCCAGTATCAAATTTGAGACACTACCTTTAACTCTCACAGTATCTGGTAACCACAGTGAGACTATTTCTTTTTTGATTTTCCGTTCACCGTTTACACCTGTTGTTTTGGGTCATCCCTGGCTAGTATGTCATAATCCTTCTATTAATTGGTCTAGTAATTCTATCCTATCCTGGAACGTTTCTTGTCATGTGAAGTGTTTAATGTCTGCCATCCCTCCCGTTTCTTCTCTCCCTACTTCTCAGGAGGAACCTGGCGATTTGACAGGAGTGCCGGAGGAATATCATGATCTGCGCACGGTCTTCAGTCGGTCCCGAGCCAACTCCCTTCCTCCTCACCGGTCGTATGATTGTAGTATTGATCTCCTTCCAGGGACCACGCCTCCTCGAGGTAGACTATACTCTCTGTCGGCTCCCGAACGTAAGGCTCTCGAGGATTATTTGTCTGTGTCTCTTGACGCCGGTACCATAGTGCCTTCTTCTTCTCCGGCCGGGGCGGGGTTCTTTTTTGTTAAGAAGAAGGACGGTACTCTGCGCCCTGCGTGGATTATCGAGGGCTGAATGACATAACGGTTAAGAATCGTTATCCGCTTCCCCTTATGTCATCAGCCTTCGAGATTCTGCAGGGAGCCAGGTGCTTTACTAAGTTGGACCTTCGTAACGCTTACCATCTCGTGCGCATCAGAGAGGGGGACGAGTGGAAAACGGCGTTTAACACTCCGTTAGGGCATTTTGAGTACCGGGTTCTGCCGTTCGGTCTCGCCAATGCGCCAGCTGTTTTTCAGGCATTAGTTAATGATGTTCTGAGAGACATGCTGAACATTTTTGTTTTTGTCTATCTTGACGATATCCTGATTTTTTCTCCGTCACTCGAGATTCATGTTCAGCACGTTCGACGTGTTCTACAGCGCCTTTTAGAGAATTGTCTCTACGTAAAGGCTGAGAAGTGCTCTTTCATGTCTCCTCCGTTACTTTTCTCGGTTCCGTTATTTCCGCTGAAGGCATTCAGATGGATTCCGCTAAGGTCCAAGCTGTCAGTGATTGGCCCGTTCCAAGGTCACGTGTCGAGTTGCAGCGCTTTTTAGGTTTCGCTAATTTCTATCGGCGTTTCATTCGTAATTTCGGTCAAGTTGCTGCCCCTCTCACAGCTCTTACTTCTGTCAAGACGTGTTTTAAGTGGTCCGGTTCCGCCCAGGAGCTTTTGATCTTCTAAAAGAACGTTTTACGTCCGCTCCTATCCTCGTTACTCCTGACGTCACTAGACAATTTATTGTCGAGGTTGACGCTTCAGAGGTAGGCGTGGGAGCCATTCTATCCCAGCGCTTCCAGTCTGACGATAAGGTTCATCCTTGCGCTTATTTTTCTCATCGCCTGTCGCCATCTGAGCGCAACTATGATGTGGGTAACCGTGAACTGCTCGCCATCCGCTTAGCCCTAGGCGAATGGCGACAGTGGTTGGAGGGGGCGACCGTTCTTTTGTCGTTTGGACAGACCATAAGAACCTTGAGTACATCCGTTCTGCCAAACGACTTAATGCCCGTCAAGCTCGTTGGGCGTTGTTTTTCGCTCGTTTCGAGTTTGTGATTTCTTACCGTCCGGGTAGCAAGAACACCAAGCCTGATGCCTTATCCCGTCTGTTTAGTTCTTCTGTGGCTTCTACTGATCTCGAGGGGATTCTTCCTTATGGGCGTGTTGTCGGGTTGACAGTCTGGGGAATTGAAAGACAGGTTAAGCAAGCACTCACGCACACTGCGTCGCCGCGCGCTTGTCCTAGTAACCTCCTTTTCGTTCCTGTTTCCACTCGTCTGGCTGTTCTTCAGTGGGCTCACTCTGCCAAGTTAGCTGGTCATCCCGGTGTTCGAGGCACTCTTGCGTCTATTCGCCAGCGCTTTTGGTGGCCGACTCAGGAGCGTGACACGCGCCGTTTCGTGGCTGCGTGTTCAGACTGCGCGCAGAAGAAGTCTGGTAATTTTTTTTCTGCTTCTGCTCCTGGTCTTGCTGGGTCTCAGTCTGTTCCCTGCCATCGCATCTCTCCTGTTCTTGTCCCTGCCCTTGCTGTGTCTCAGTCTGTCCCTAGTTCTCATTTTTTTTTTAGAGTAGTACCCTAGTTTCCCTTATCGTTTTTCGTTACGGTCCTGAGGAGAGGAGTTGGGTTCTTTCTCGGGACGTGCTGGACCGTTTGATCTATGATTTCCTCCGTTGCTGCCAGTGTTCCTCCTCGAGAGCGCCAGGAGGCGCTCGGTGAGTGGGGGGTACTGTCATGTTTGTCATTTATTATCATGTCTTGTCCCTGTGCTCCCCATGCTATTCGTTTCCCTCTGCTGGTCTTATTTGGTTCTTTCCTCCTATCCCTCTCTCCCCTCCCTCTCTCACTCTCTCGCTCTCTCTTCTCTCTATCGTTCCGTTCCTGCTCCCAGCTGTTCCTATTCCCCCTAATCATCATTTAGTCTTCCCACACCTGTTCCCGATCCTTTCCCCTGATTAGAGTCCCTATTTATTCCTTTGTGATCCGTTCCTGTCCCGTCGGTTCCTTGTATTGTATTCACCATGCTGTGATTGCGTTTCGCCCTGTCCTGTCGTGTTTTTGCCGTGATTGTGTATCACCCTGTCCTGTCGTGTTTTGTGCCTTCATCAGATGCTGCGTGTGAGCAGGTGTCTCAGTCGACTACGGCCTGCGCCACCCGGCGACCTGCAGTCTGTGGT
>NW_025754174.1:5000-9505 GCF_021184085.1 Oncorhynchus gorbuscha | reverse complement strand
CTATCCCTTCCTCTGTCCATCCACCTATCCCTTCCTCTGTCCATCCTATCCTTCCTCTGTCCATCCACCTATCCTCTGTCATCCACCTATCCCTTCCTCTGTCCATCCACCTATCCCTTCCTCTGTCCATCCACCTATCCCTTCCTCTGTCATCCACCTATCCCTTCCTCTGTCCATCCACCTATCCCTTCCTCTGTCCATCCATCCCTTCCTCTGTCCATCCACCTATCCTCTGTCAATCCACCTATCCTTCCTCTGTCCATCCACCTGTCCATCCACCTATCCCTTCCTCTGTCCATCCACCTATCCCTTCCTCTGTCCATCCACCTATCCCTTCCTCTCTCCACCTATCCCTTCCTCTGTCCATCCACCTATCCCTCCTCTGTCCATCCACCCTATCCACCTCCACCTATCCTTCCACTCTGTCATCCACCTATCCCTTCCTCTGTCCATCCACCCATCATTCTGGTACAGCGTCACCAAGCCACTTGAGTGGGTGGGTTGCCCCCTGCTCTATGGGTAGGCTGATGACCTCTGCTACTTCATGGGTGGTTGGACCTGTTAGCAAGCAAACACAGCATGAGTCACACACACACAGATAGACAAATGCATGAACGTGCGCACACACAGTTAGTATGAGTCACTGATAATTGTCAATGGTAATTCTGGGAAAGGACTGATTAAACACCCCCAATGCCTGATTTAGTATGAAGACTACATATCATCCCTATAACTGAGGAAATACAAGAACGCACACACACACACACACACACACACACACACACACACACACACACACACACACACACACACACACACACACACACACACACACACACACACATAGCACCTAACATATTCTGCCAGAGATGCAACCTTAGAACTTCTGGTCTTTATCATCTAAAAGCAGGAAGAAACTAGTTAGAACTTTAGCTACACGACGCTCAGATAAACCAAGCACATACATATATATATAGTCTTCATTCAATGTTTCCAGACACTGTAGGTCCATGTCGAACCAGGAATAAAAAGGTGTGAATACTCACCAGTAACACTTCACTATCCTCCTGGATCTTCCCCTGCCACTCATATCTGACAAGAAACAGAACACATGTTGCCAATCCCAATCAGTAACCCTTCCATTCCCTTCATATGTGCGGTGGGTGGCTGGATACAGCCCTTAGCCGTGGTGCCGTAATTACAGCAGTAAAAATAAATGTCTTGTCATACCCATGGTATACAATCTGATATACCACGGCTGGACTTAAACCACCCAGTTTCTAATCTCTGATCCGTCATGGTCCACACTTACACAGATGTAATTTGGGGACGATGTTGACACAAGCAGCCAGCTTCTTCTCAGCGATTCCTCTGTCAGGTGGGGGAAAGACAATGACAACAACCAATCAGACTGGATGGATTAACTGCATCCAGTACAATGAGTGAACAATCCATGATTCAGACTAGAGACGACGCAGAACCATACCGGCTCTGATGTTTTATTTTGACAGGGTCCTTTCCAGCACGGTTCAAGGAGCCCTGGTGGATGTGTAACCAGTTCAGCCCTGGTGGATGTGTAACCAGTTCAGCCCTGGTGGATGTGTAACCAGTTCAGCCCTGGTGGATGTGTAACCAGTTCAGCCCAACTTGGCTCAGTTTGGCCCTATAGTGTGAATCAACGTCGCATTCGGGAGAGTGCAACTTTCTGAACATTGCCGATAGAAATGTCTTAGAGGTGACATCTGACTTGATTCCCAATTATACATAGCAGATTAGAATGTTTGTGTACGTCTGTGTCTATCCGTTACCTGGCCAGATCTTTGGCCACCTGTTCATTGGGGCAGGTGACGAAGGCAGCAGAGTGTGTGCCCGACATGTAGGTCTCGGACGCCATGGAGAATGCTCTCAATCCCACAGTCCTCAGCAGCGTGAGCATCAACACGCTAAGCAACGCAATCTAGGGGTTGCCATGTAAACAGAGGTTAGGAGAAGAGCTGACAGAAGACATTCTATGGTGGAAATATTTCACGAGAAATACATTAAATCAAATCACCCACTTCACTGTTTCTGCATATTACAATGGCTAGGACGAGGCTACATGTTGCTACAGTGTATGTTACATTTGGCAAGACAACAAGCACATACGAACTGGATTGCAGACGGCTAAGCAACTTCTTGAATGTGTCTATTCTACTTGACTACAGCTTGACTACTTGTGGTTTGGGACACATACTCACCACAAAGAATGCCCTCAGAGGTCCACCAGCCTGCAATCCTTCTGTAGCAGGCAGTCCAAAGCGCATTGCCTATGCAGCACTCTGCAGCAGGGGCAAGTGACATACATGAATTAGCAATCATACATGGCAGCCCGGGAGAGATGACGTTCAATGAGTTCATAGCATGACAAGTTCGGCCATAGATAAAAACAGCATACAATACGAAGCTATCGGCTAATTGGGTGTGACTTTACTGTGTGTTTGCTCAACTCGCTGTAACTTGGCACGTACAAATGCAGGACAGGAGTTTTGCAAAATGGTTTGAAACGAAAGAATCCTCCGATAAGAAAATGCAGAATCATGTCAAGCAAAGGCTCTTCAATATCGGGAAAATAAATACATTTATGTGTTACAGCAACTCAAACTGTCCAGCTAAAATTACCTTTAGACAGTATGTTAGCAGTTTAGATGCAATGTGTACTGTTGACACTCTCTAACGTAAAGAATAAGCTCTGCCGTAAAGCAGGATAGGTTGTTTACCAATTGGTCGTAAATGCAACAGCAGAGATGGAAGCACGAGATTTATGTCGATATGGTAACATTTTCAAACGCATTATGTGGAAAATGTATTATTAGTAGTAATGCTAGTGGTATACAGACAGTGGTAGGGATTTTATTGACGTCGTTTCGCTTATTAATGTAAGCGTATATAAATGCTAAACTGGTTTATGGCTGCAATGTTAGCTTTGCCCAGCAGATGGCAACCTTAATCCATAAAATATATAACACCACCGCGACAAGCAAGACCAGAAATGAATTCACTGTAAAGTTTGTCAGTGTTGTGTTTTATTTACTTTTATTGTTTAAAAGCATCACATCAAGAACAAAAAAATGTAACACCATATTTTTTGTTTTGTTGCAGTTTATTGTAACACCGAGAAAGTTCACACATTCCTAGGCACATCACATCCGGCCGTGATTGGGAGTCCCATAGGGCGGCCCAGCGTCGTCCAGGTTTGGCCAGTGTAGGCGGTCATTGTAAATAAGAATTAGTTTTTAACGGACTTGCCTAATTAAATAAAGGTTACATTAAAACAAACATTTTTTTCCCATAGTTTGGTAAATAACAAAATTTGAGTACTTAAACTGAAATTATTTTTATTCCAAAATAAAAACGAATTCTCTAGACCCTGAAAGGAAATAGGTCATGGGAGATATAAAAATAGTTCCTCCTTGTATCCGAGCACAATAACACAGCATACTGACTGAGTAGCCCAAGTTAAACCTTTTACAGAAAGCACATAGTAATGCCCTTAAATATAGTCATGTTATTTTTGAACACCCCCATACCTGTAGATTAAATTACAGTTTCGGTCGGTCGATAGGCTACGCTAAACTACAGTCAGAGATTAGTTTCAATATACAGTATACTTAGAGGCATGTTTTGTCCAATGATACATGAAAAACATGAACATCTATTAAGCATTCTTATGTACATTGAAACTTGGGATTTCTAATTTTCTAACTATAAAACATATATATGTGATGAAGAGATATGTTTTGGTAGTAGCTGTGATGAACTATCTACACCACAATAGCTTTGCCTCTCGCTACAGCCTAAGAACTATGCTTTGGTCCAACTAATGAATGTAAGTTTGTTATAAGTCAGTCCCCCCCACACACACACACTTATCTCTGACTCCTCCTTCCCCCTCCACTTCTCCATCCATCCCTCCAACCACTTCCCTTCCTCCATCCCCCTGGTCCTCCCCCTCTTCCCTCAGTACTCCTGGTACCCCCCACCCCCCTCACTGTTCATCCCCTGATAGGAGGACCCCCCCACAGGGGCTCCTTGTCCCAGATCGTCCCCCCCAGCCGTGAAGGAGGTGTAGGGGTCCCCAGCATCCAGGCTGGGGTCTATGTAGTCCTGGGAGAAGAGAGCAGAGTCTGCCCCCAGCTGGTACCTCTGATAGCCGAAGAAGGACTGGGCCGCCTTGGGGAGGGAGGAGGTGGGTGAAGAGAGTGGTGTGGGAGGGCATAGTTGGGGTTGGGGGGTGAGATGAAGTGAAGAGGGAAGGAGGTGGGGAGGTAGAGGGGTGTAGGTTGGAGGTGAGATGAAGGGAAATGAGAGGGAGGTGGGGTGAAGAAGGTGCGGTGGGAGGGTTGAGGAGGTTAGGGTGGGGATGGGGTAGGTGGAGAGAGATAGAGGTGTGTAGATTAGGTGGTGAGGTGGAGGTAAATAGAAGGGAGGAGGGTGAAGAAGGTGAAAGAGGCTAAGGGGTAAGGTAG
>NW_025754173.1:7500-9505 GCF_021184085.1 Oncorhynchus gorbuscha | reverse complement strand
TGAACAGGGTGCTGTTTGACCCAGGGCCCACAGGGAACAGGGTGCTGTTTGACCAGGGCCCCACAGGGAACAGGGTGCTGTTTGACCAGGGCCCATAGGGAACAGGGTGCTGTTTGACCAGGGCCCCACAGGGAACAGGGTGCTGTTTGACCAGGGCCCCATAGGGAACAGGGTGCTGTTTGACCAGGGCCCCATAGGGAACAGGGTGCTGTTTGACCAGGGCCCCATAGGGAACAGGGTGCTGTTTGACCAGGGCCCCATAGGGAACAGGGTGCTGTTTGACCAGGGCCCCATAGGGAACAGGGTGCTGTTTGACCAGGGCCCCATAGGGAACAGGGTGCTGTTTGACCAGGGCCCTATAGGGAACAGGGTGCTGTTTGACCAGGGCCCCATAGGGAACAGGGTGCTGTTTGACCAGGGCCCCATAGGGAACAGGGTGCTGTTTGACCAGGGCCCCATAGGGAACAGGGTGCTGTTTGACCAGGGCCCATAGGGAACAGGGTGCTGTTTGACCAGGGCCCCATAGGGAACAGGGTGCTGTTTGACCAGGGCCCCATAGGGAACAGGGTGCTGTTTGACCAGGGCCCCATAGGGAACAGGGTGCTGTTTGACCAGGGCCCCATAGGGAACAGGGTGCTGTTTGACCAGGGCCCCATAGGGAACAGGGTGCTGTTTGACCAGGGCCCTATAGGGAACAGAGTGCTGTTTGACCAGGGCCCCATAGGGAACAGGGTGCTGTTTGACCAGGGCCCCATAGGGAACAGGGTGCTGTTTGACCAGGGCCCTATAGGGAACAGAGTGCTGTTTGACCAGGGCCCTATAGGGAACAGAGTGCTGTTTGACCAGGGCCCATAGGGAACAGGTGCTGTTTGACCAGGGCCCCATAGGGAACAGAGTGCTGTTTGACCAGGGCCCCACAGGGAACAGGGTGCTGTTTGACCAGGGCCCTATAGGGAACAGAGTGCTGTTTGACCAGGGCCCCATAGGGAACAGGTGCTGTTTGGAACCCACATGTAGATCCACTAGCTGAATTCTAAAGAGTAGATTCCAATGAGTAGAATGGTAGAAGTTGAATGTGCTGTTTGTTATTCAGAGTCTCATCACACTCTTCACCTTTCTTTCTATTGCATCACTTGAGAAGGATGCTACAAAGTGAATGATGTATCGTCCTCCAGATCTGTGTATTTCACCTTCCCTTCTTTCTAGTGCATGCAGCTGAGTTCTCTCTCCTGTTGCTGCTGGTAATTGGTTGATCTCACCTAAAATACACTGAGTAGAAACAGTAAGAACACCTTCCTACTGATGAGTTGTGCCTCAGAACATCCTCAATGTTTTGGGGCGTGAGTCTACAATGTTTCAAATTCTTCCGGTTGTTATAGACACAGGAAGTAGTTTTGGGGGTGTTGGGACTGGGGCTCACAAATTGACTTCGTTGATAGGGGTGAGCGTGAAAAAACCTAGCAGCGTTGCAGTTCTTGACACAAACCTGTGAGCCTTGAACCCACTACTATACCCCGTTCAAAGGCACTCAAATCTCCTAGTCTTGCCCTAATCCATGTCTCAAGGCTTAAAACTCCTTCTTTAACTCCGTCTCCTCCCTTCATCTACACTGATTGAAGTGGATTTAACAGGTGACATCAATAAGATCCATATCTTCTGACACCTGGATTCACCTGGTCAGTCTGTCATGGAAAGTAAAAGGTGTTCCTAATGTTTGTCCAGTCAGTGTACATGCAGTACTCATATCTGTGTTCCTTGATGTTGTGACAAAAGTATTTATTCTGTATCCACAGTGGGACAAATTGGGCAACTTTGATTGTGATGAGAGTTAGATGTCTTGCTTTAAATTCACTTTCTTTTTCCTTTCTAATAGGCTACTGCTGCTTGCTCAGAAAAAAACTCTAATCTGTTGATAAAAATGGGTTTTCAGATCCACTCCTCCCTCCCTCTCCATCCTCCTCCCCTCTCCATCCTCTCCTCCTCTCCCTCCCTCCTCCTCCTCCTT
>NW_025754173.1:0-2500 GCF_021184085.1 Oncorhynchus gorbuscha | reverse complement strand
TACCTCTCACTATGTTCCATTACCCATTACCTCTCACTGTGTCCCATTACCTCTCACTGTGTCCCATTACCCATTACCTCTCACTGTGTCCCATTACCTCTCACTGTGTCCCATTACCCATTACCTCTCACTGTGTCCCATTACCCATTACCTCTCACTGTGTTCTATTACCTCTCACTATGTTCCATTACCCATTACCTCTCACTGTGTCCTGTGTTAATGAGATCTGTCTGTCTGTCTGCCTGCCTGCCTGCCCGTATGTCTCTCTCTCTCTGTCTGTTGTTGGGGTCACCTAGTACTGTAGGTCAGGCATTGGGGTCACCTAGTACTGTAGCTCAGGACGTTGGGGTCACCTAGTACTGTAGGTCAGGCATTGAGGTCACCGAGTACTGTAGGTCAGGCCTTGGGGTCAACTAGTACTGTATTTCAGGCGTTGGGGTCACCTAGTACTGTAGGTCAGGCGTTGGGGAAACCTAGTACTGTAGGTCAGACGTTGGGGTCACCTCGTACTGTATTTCAGGCGTTGGGGTCACCTAGTACTGTATTTCAGGCGTTGGGGTCACCTAGTACTGTATTTCAGGCATTGGGGTGACCTAGTACTTTATTTCAGGCGTTGGGGTCACCTAGTACTGTATTTCAGGCGTTGGGGTCACCTAGTACTGTAGGTCAGGTGTTGGGGTCACCTAGTACTGTAGGTCAGGCATTGAGGTCACCTAGTACTGTAGGTCAGGCGTTGGGGTCACCTAGTACTGTATTTCAGGCGTTGGGGTCACCTAGTACTGTAGGTCAGGCATTGAGGTCACCTAGTACTGTAGGTCAGGCGTTGGGGTCACCTAGTACTGTAGGTCAGGCATTGGGGTCACCTAGTACTGTAGGTCAGGCGTTGGGGTCACCTAGTACTGTAGGTCAGGACGTTGGGGTCACCTAGTACTGTAGGTCAGGCGTTGGGGTCACCTAGTACTGTAGGTCAGGACGTTGCGGTCACCTAGTACTGTATTTCAGGCGTTGGGGTCACCTAGTACTGTAGGTCAGGTGTTGAGATCACCTAGTACTGTAGGTCAGGCATTGAGGTCACCTAGTACTGCATTTCAGGCGTTGGGGTCACCTAGTACTGTATTTCAGGCGTTGGGGTCACCTAGTACTGTATTTCAGGCATTGAGGTCACCTAGTACTGTATTTCAGGCGTTGGGGTCACCTAGTACTGTATTTCAGGCGTTGGGGTCACCTAGTACTGTAGGTCAGGCGTTGGGGTCACCTAGTACTGTAGGTCAGGTGTTGGGGTCACCTAGTACTGTAGGTCAGGCGTTGCGGTCACCTAGTACTGTAGGTCAGGCGTTGGGGTCACCTAGTACTCTAGGTCAGGCGTTGGGGTCACCTCGTACTGTATTTCAGGCGTTGGGGTCACCGAGTACTGTATTTCAGGCGTTGGGGTCACCTAGTACTGTATTTCAGGCATTGGGGTGACCTAGTACTGTATTTCAGGCGTTGGGGTCACCTAGTACTGTATTTCAGGCGTTGGGGTCACCTAGTACTGTAGGTCAGGTGTTGGGGTCACCTAGTACTGTAGGTCAGGCATTGAGGTCACCTAGTACTGTAGGTCAGGCGTTGGGGTCACCTAGTACTGTATTTCAGGCGTTGGGGTCACCTAGTACTGTAGGTCAGGCATTGTGGTCACCTAGTACTGTAGGTCAGGCGTTGGGGTCACCTAGTACTGTAGGTCAGGCGTTGGGGTCACCTAGTACTGTAGGTCAGGCGTTGGGGTCACCTAGTACTGTAGGTCAGGACGTTGGGGTCACCTAGTACTGTAGGTCAGGCGTTGGGGTCACCTAGTACTGTAGGTCAGGACGTTGCGGTCACCTAGTACTGTATTTCAGGCGTTGGGGTCACCTAGTACTGTAGGTCAGGCGTTGAGGTCACCTAGTACTGTAGGTCAGGCATTGAGGTCACCTAGTACTGTATTTCAGGCATTGGGGTCACCTAGTACTGTAGGTCAGGCGTTGGGGTCACCTAGTACTGTAGGTCAGGCGTTGGGGTCACCTAGTACTGTAGGTCAGGCGTTGGGGTCACCTAGTACTCTAGGGTCAGGCGTTGGGGTCATCCTAGTACTGTAGGTCAGGCGTTGGGGTCACCTAGTACTGTAGGTCAGGCGTTGCGGTCACCTAGTACTGTAGGTCAGGCATTGGGGTACCCTAGTACTGTAGGTCAGGCGTTGTGGTCACCTAGTACTGTAGGTCAGGCATTGAGGTCACCTAGTACTGTATTTCAGGCGTTGGGGTCACCTAGTACTGTAGGTCAGGCGTTGGGGTCACCTAGTACTGTAGGTCAGGACGTTGGTGTCACCTAGTACTGTAGGTCAGGCGTTGAGGTCACCTAGTACTGTAGGTCAGGCATTGAGGTCACCTAGTACTGTATTTCAGGCATTGAGGTCACCTAGTACTGTATTGCAGGCGTTGGGGTCACCTAGTACTGTAGGTCAGGCGTTTGGGTCACCTAGTACTGT
>NW_025754172.1:0-9507 GCF_021184085.1 Oncorhynchus gorbuscha | reverse complement strand
TCATTAGGTATCAAACGGACTGGCACTACCTGAACTTGACCAATAAGAAACAGTCACATTTGTTTTTAATGTCAAAATGTTTGCTAAGTTGTGCACTAATGACTATGACCCACGTTTCCATTCTGCACTTGGTCTTATTACATCCATGAAGCAATAAGAGCTGAGATGAAGAAGCCAGGACAGGTCTGTCCTCTACTCTTTGTAAACAGAGCTGTAGACTGGGCTAAATTCAGATCATCGTCACATGGAGAAACAGGAGCTATGTGGGGCAAGTGTGTGTGTGTGTGTGTGTGTGCGTGTGCGTGTGCGTGTGCGTGTGTGTGTGTGTGTGTGTGTGTGTGTGTGTGTGTGTGTGTGTGTGTGTGATTCTCTCTCTCTCTGTGTGTGTGTGTGTGTGTGTGATTCTCTCTCTCTCTGTGTGTGTGTGTGTGTGTGTAACTGTATGTGTGTTGTAGTCCTAAGGGGGAGGATTTCTCCACTGCTATCCTGAAGCAGAAACACAGACCCAATAGACTGGTGGTGGATGAAGCCCACAATGAAGACAACAGCATCGTCAGCCTCTCACAGGTGTGTTACCAGTTTCAGTTGTGTGTTACAGTCTCAGGTGTGTGTTTTCCAGTCTGTGTGTTACCAGTCTGTGTGTGTTACCAGTCTCAGGTGTGTGTGTTACAGTCTCAGGTGTGTGTGTGTTACCAGTCTCAGGTGTGTGTTTACCGGTTTCGGTTGTGTGTGTTGCCAGTCTTCAGTCTCGGGTGTGTGTGTTACCAGTCTCAGGTGTGTCTCGGGTGTTACCAGTCTCAGGTGTGTGTATTACCAGTCTCAGGTTATTACCAGTCTCAGGTGTGTGTGTTACCAGTTTCAGGTGTGTGTGTGTTGCCAGTCTCAGGTGTGCCAGTCTCAGGTGTGTGTATTACCAGTCTCAGGTGTGTGTGTTTACCAGTCTCATGTACCAGTCTCAGGTGTGTGTGTTACCAGTCTCAGGTGTGTGTGTTACCAGTTTCAGTTGTGTGTATTACCAGTCTCAGGTGTGTGTGTTGCCAGTCTCAGGTGTGTGTATTACCAGTCTCAGGTGTGTGTGTATTACCAGTCTCAGGTGTGTGTGTTACCAGTCTCAGGTGTGTGTGTTACCAGTCTCAGGTGTGTGTATTACCAGTCTCAGGTGTGTGTGTTACCAGTCTCAGGTGTGTGTGTGTGTTGCCAGTCTCAGGTGTGTTTGTGTTGCCAGTCTCAGGTGTGTGTATTACCAGTCTCAGGTGTGTGTGTTACCAGTCTCAGGTGTGTGTGTGTTACCAGTCTCAGGTGTGTGTGTTACCAGTCTCAGGTGTGTGTGTGTTGCCAGTTTCAGGTGTGTGTATTACCAGTCTCAGGTGTGTGTGTTACCAGTCTCAGGTGTGTGTGTGTATTACCAGTCTCAGGTGTGTGTGTTACCAGTCTCAGGTGTGTGTGTGTATTTACCAGTCTCAGGTGTGTGTGTGTTGCCAGTCTCAGGTGTGTGTGTGTATTACCAGTCTCAGGTGTGTGTGTGTATTACCAGTCTCAGGTGTGTGTGTGTTGCCAGTCTCAGGTGTGTGTGTGTTGCCAGTCTCAGGTGTGTGTGTTACCAGTCTCAGGTGTGTGTGTTACCAGTCTCAGGTGTGTGTATTACCAGTCTCAGGTGTGTGTGTTACCAGTCTCAGGTGTGTGTGTGTATTACCAGTCTCAGGTGTGTGTGTGTTGCCAGTCTCAGGTGTGTGTGTGTTGCCAGTCTCAGGTGTGTGTGTTGCCAGTCTCAGGTGTGTGTATTGCCAGTCTCAGGTGTGTCTGTGTTACCATAATTTAAAATGTATGACATTTTTTTTGGGGGGGTCACTGGACTACACACAATACCCCATCCTGTCAAAGTGGAATTGTTTTCTAAATGTTTACTAATTCATTCAAAATGAAAGATGAAATATCTTGAGTCAATAAGTGTTCAACCCCTTTGTTACGGCAAGCCTATTTTTGAATGACTACCTCACCCCACACATGCTATTATCTGTAAGGTCCCACAGTCGAGCAGTGAATTTCAAACACAGATTCAACCACAAAGACCAGAAAGGTTTTCCAATGCCTTGCAAAGAAGAGCACACATTGGTAGATGGGTAAGCATTTCAAAAAGCCAACATTGAAAGTCCTTTCAACATGATGAAGTTATTAATTACACTTTGGATAGTGTATCAATACAGCCAGACACTACAAAGATACAGGCGTCCTTCCCAACTCAGTTGCCGGAGAGGAAGGATTTTTCACCAATGGTGACTTTAAAACAGTTACAGAGTTTAATGGCTGTGATGGGAGAAAACTGAGGATGGATAGACAACATTTTAGTTAGTCTGCACAGAATAAAAAGATTCCAAAACATGCATTCTGTTTGCAACAAAGCACTGAAGTAATACTGCAAAATATGTGGCAAAGCAATTAACTTTTGTCCTGAATACAAAGTGTTATGCTACACAACACATCACTGAGTACCACTCTCCATATGTTCAAGCATAGTGGTGACTGCATCATGTTATGGGTATGCTTGTAATCATTAAAGACTGAGGAATTTTTCAGGATAAAAAATCAATGGAATGGAGCAAAGCACAGGCAACATCCTAAAGGAAAACCTGGTTCAGTCTGTTTTCCCCCAGACACTGGGATATTAATTCACCTTTCAGCAGGACAATAACCTAAAACACAAGACCAAATCAACACTGGAGTTGCTCACCAAGAGTGGCAGATTTACAATTTTGATTTAAATCACATTGAAAATATATGGCAAGATGTGAAAATTGTTGTATAGCAATGAACAACAACCAATTTGACGGAGCTTGAAGAATTTAGAAAAGAATCATGTGCAAATGTGGCACAATCCAGGTGTGGATTAACCCAGAAACCCTCACAGCTGTAATCACTCTTAGAGATTTACCCAGAAACCCTCACAGCTGTAATCACTCTTAGAGATTTACCCAGAAACCCTCACAGCTGTAATCGCTCTTAGAGATTTACCCAGAAACCCTCACAGCTGTAATCACTCTTAGAGATTTACCCAGAAACCCTCACAGCTGTAATCGCTCTTAGAGATTAACCCAGAAACCCTCACAGCTGTAATCACTCTTAGAGGTTTACCCAGAAACCCTCACAGCTGTAATCACTCTTAGAGATTTACCCAGAAACACTCACAGCTGTAATCGCTCTTAGAGATTTACCCAGAAACACTCACAGCTGTAATCGCTCTTAGAGACTCACCCAGAAACCCTCACAGCTGTAATCGCTCTTAGAGATTTACCCAGAAACACTCACAGCTGTAATCGCTCTTAGAGATTTACCCAGAAACACTTCCTGTGTCTCCAGTCTCCAGCGTGTGTATTACTTCCTGTGTCTCCAGTCTCCAGTGTGTGTATTACTCCCTGTGTCTCCAGCGTGTGTATTACTTCCTGTGTTTCCAGTCTCCAGTGTGTGTATTACTGCCTGTGTCTCCAGCGTGTGTATTACTCCCTGTGTCTCCAGTGTGTGTATTACTTCCTGTGTCTCCAGCGTGTGTATTACTTCCTGTGTCTCCAGCGTGTGTATTACTTCCTGTGTCTCCAGCGTGTGTATTACTTCCTGTGTCTCCAGCGTGTGTATTACTTCCTGTGTCTCCAGCGTGTGTATTACTTCCTGTGTCTCCAGTCTCCAGCGTGTGTATTACTTCCTGTGTCTCCAGTCTCCAGCGTGTGTATTACTTCCTGTGTCTCCAGTCTCCAGTGTGTGTATTACTTCCTGTGTCTCCAGCATGTGTATTACTCCCTGTGTCTCCAGTCTCCAGCGTGTGTATTACTCCCTGTGTCTCCAGCGTGTGTATTACTCCAGTGTGTGTATTACTTCCTGTGTCTCCAGCGTGTGTATTACTTCCTGTGTCTCCAGCGTGTGTATTACTTCCTGTGTCTCCAGCGTGTGTATTACTTCCTGTGTCTCCAGTGTGTGTATTACTTCCTGTGTCTCCAGTGTGTGTATTACTTCCTGTGTCTCCAGTGTGTGTATTACTTCCTGTGTCTCCAGTGTGTGTATTACTTCCTGTGTCTCCAGTGTGTGTATTACTTCCTGTGTCTCCAGCGTGTGTATTACTTCCTGTGTCTCCAGCGTGTGTATTACTTCCTGTGTCTCCAGCGTGTGTATTACTTCCTGTGTCTCCAGTCTCCAGTGTGTGTATTACTTCCTGTGTCTCCAGCGTGTGTATTACTCCCTGTGTCTCCAGTCTCCAGTGTGTGTATTACTTCCTGTGTCTCCAGCATGTGTATTACTTCCTGTGTCTCCAGCGTGTGTATTACTTCCTGTGTCTCCAGCGTGTGTATTACTTCCTGTGTCTCCAGTGTGTGTATTACTTCCTGTGTCTCCAGTCGTGTGTATTACTCCCTGTGTCTCCAGTGTGTATTACTCCAGTCTCCAGCATGTGTATTACTTCCTGTGTCTCCAGTCTCCAGTGTGTGTATTACTTCCTGTGTCTCCAGCATGTGTATTACTTCCTGTGTCTCCAGCATGTGTATTACTTCCTGTGTCTCCAGCATGTGTATTACTTCCTGTGTCTCCAGTCTCCAGTGTGTGTATTACTTCCTGTGTCTCCAGCGTGTGTATTACTCCCTGTGTCTCCAGTCTCCAGCGTGTGTATTACTTCCTGTGTCTCCAGCGTGTGTATTACTCCCTGTGTCTCTAGTCTCCAGCGTGTGTATTACTTCCTGTGTCTCCAGTCTCCAGTGTGTGTATTACTCCCTGTGTCTCCAGTGTGTGTATTACTTCCTGTGTCTCCAGCGTGTGTATTACTCCCTGTGTCTCCAGCGTGTGTATTACTTCCTGTGTCTCCAGTCTCCAGCGTGTGTATTACTCCCTGTGTCTCCAGTCTCCAGCGTGTGTATTACTCCCTGTGTCTCCAGCGTGTGTATTACTTCCTGTGTCTCCAGTGTGTGTATTACTTCCTGTGTCTCCAGTCTCCAGCGTGTGTATTACTTCCTGTGTCTCCAGCGTGTGTATTACTTCCTGTGTCTCCAGCGTGTGTATTACTTCCTGTGTCTCCAGCGTGTGTATTACTTCCTGTGTCTCCAGTGTGTGTATTACTTCCTGTGTCTCCAGTGTGTGTATTACTTCCTGTGTCTCCAGCGTGTGTATTACTTCCTGTGTCTCCAGCATGTGTATTACTTCCTGTGTCTCCAGTCTCCAGTGTGTGTATTACTTCCTGTGTCTCCAGTGTGTGTATTACTCCCTGTGTCTCCAGTCTCCAGTGTGTGTATTACTTCCTGTGTCTCCAGCATGTGTATTACTTCCTGTGTCTCCAGCGTGTGTATTACTTCCTGTGTCTCCAGCGTGTGTATTACTTCCTGTGTCTCCAGCGTGTGTATTACTTCCTGTGTCTCCAGCGTGTGTATTACTCCCTGTGTCTCCAGTGTGTGTATTACTTCCTGTGTCTCCAGTCTCCAGTGTGTGTATTACTTCCTGTGTCTCCAGCGTGTGTATTACTCCCTGTGTCTCCAGTCTCCAGCATGTGTATTACTTCCTGTGTCTCCAGTCTCCAGTGTGTGTATTACTTCCTGTGTCTCCAGCATGTGTATTACTTCCTGTGTCTCCAGCATGTGTATTACTCCCTGTGTCTCCAGTGTGTGTATTACTTCCTGTGTCTCCAGTCTCCAGTGTGTGTATTACTTCCTGTGTCTCCAGCGTGTGTATTACTCCCTGTGTCTCCAGTCTCCAGCGTGTGTATTACTTCCTGTGTCTCCAGCGTGTGTATTACTCCCTGTGTCTCCAGCGTGTGTATTACTTCCTGTGTCTCCAGTCTCCAGTGTGTGTATTACTCCCTGTGTCTCCAGTGTGTGTATTACTTCCTGTGTCTCCAGCGTGTGTATTACTCCCTGTGTCTCCAGTCTCCAGCATGTGTATTACTTCCTGTGTCTCCAGTCTCCAGTGTGTGTATTACTTCCTGTGTCTCCAGCATGTGTATTACTTCCTGTGTCTCCAGCATGTGTATTACTCCCTGTGTCTCCAGTGTGTGTATTACTTCCTGTGTCTCCAGTCTCCAGTGTGTGTATTACTTCCTGTGTCTCCAGCGTGTGTATTACTCCCTGTGTCTCCAGTCTCCAGCGTGTGTATTACTTCCTGTGTCTCCAGCGTGTGTATTACTCCCTGTGTCTCTAGTCTCCAGCGTGTGTATTACTTCCTGTGTCTCCAGTCTCCAGTGTGTGTATTACTCCCTGTGTCTCCAGCGTGTGTATTACTTCCTGTGTTTCCAGTCTCCAGTGTGTGTATTACTGCCTGTGTCTCCAGCGTGTGTATTACTCCCTGTGTCTCCAGTGTGTGTATTACTTCCTGTGTCTCCAGCGTGTGTATTACTTCCTGTGTCTCCAGCGTGTGTATTACTTCCTGTGTCTCCAGCGTGTGTATTACTTCCTGTGTCTCCAGCGTGTGTATTACTTCCTGTGTCTCCAGCGTGTGTATTACTTCCTGTGTCTCCAGTCTCCAGCGTGTGTATTACTTCCTGTGTCTCCAGTCTCCAGCGTGTGTATTACTTCCTGTGTCTCCAGTCTCCAGCGTGTGTATTACTTCCTGTGTCTCCAGCGTGTGTATTACTTCCTGTGTCTCCAGTCATGTGTATTACTTCCTGTGTCTCCAGTCTCCAGTGTGTGTATTACTCCTGTGTCTCCAGCGTGTGTATTACTCCCTGTGTCTCCAGTCGTGTGTATTACTTCCTGTGTCTCCAGCGTGTGTATTACTCCCTGTGTCTCCAGCGTGTGTATTACTTCCTGTGTCTCCAGCGTGTGTATTACTTCCTGTGTCTCCAGCGTGTGTATTACTTCCTGTGTCTCCAGCGTGTGTATTACTTCCTGTGTCTCCAGTGTGTGTATTACTTCCTGTGTCTCCAGTGTGTGTATTACTTCCTGTGTCTCCAGCGTGTGTATTACTTCCTGTGTCTCCAGTCTCCAGCGTGTGTATTACTTCCTGTGTCTCCAGCGTGTGTATTACTTCCTGTGTCTCCAGTCTCCAGTGTGTGTATTACTTCCTGTGTCTCCAGCGTGTGTATTACTCCCTGTGTCTCCAGTCTCCAGCGTGTGTATTACTCCCTGTGTCTCCAGCATGTGTATTACTTCCTGTGTCTCCAGCGTGTGTATTACTTCCTGTGTCTCCAGCGTGTGTATTACTTCCTGTGTCTCCAGCGTGTGTATTACTTCCTGTGTCTCCAGCGTGTGTATTACTTCCTGTGTCTCCAGCGTGTGTATTACTTCCTGTGTCTCCAGTGTGTGTATTACTTCCTGTGTCTCCAGTGTGTGTATTACTTCCTGTGTCTCCAGCGTGTGTATTACTTCCTGTGTCTCCAGCGTGTGTATTACTTCCTGTGTCTCCAGCATGTGTATTACTTCCTGTGTCTCCAGTCTCCAGTGTGTGTATTACTTCCTGTGTCTCCAGCGTGTGTATTACTCCCTGTGTCTCCAGTCTCCAGTGTGTGTATTACTTCCTGTGTCTCCAGCATGTGTATTACTTCCTGTGTCTCCAGCATGTGTATTACTTCCTGTGTCTCCAGCGTGTGTATTACTTCCTGTGTCTCCAGCGTGTGTATTACTTCCTGTGTCTCCAGCGTGTGTATTACTTCCTGTGTCTCCAGCGTGTGTATTACTCCTGTGTCTCCAGTGTGTGTATTACTTCCTGTGTCTCCAGTCTCCAGTGTGTATTACTTCCTGTGTCTCCAGCGTGTGTATTACTCCTGTGTCTCCAGTCTCCAGTGTGTATTACTTCCTGTGTCTCCAGTCTCCAGTGTGTGTATTACTTCCTGTGTCTCCAGTCATCCAGTGTGTGTCTCCAGCATGTGTATTACTTCCTGTGTCTCCAGCATGTGTATTACTCCCTGTGTCTCCAGTGTGTGTTACTCCTGTGTCTCCAGTGTGTACATTACTTCCTGTGTCTCCAGCGTGTGTATTACTCCCTGTGTCTCCAGCGTGTGTATTACTTCCTGTGTCTCCAGTCTCCAGCGTGTGTATTACTCCTGTGTCTCCAGTCTCCAGTGTGTATTACTCCCTGTGTCTCCAGCGTGTGTATTACTTCCTGTGTCTCCAGTGTGTGTATTACTTCCTGTGTCTCCAGTCTCCAGTGTGTGGCGACTTCCTGTGTTTCCAGTCTCCAGTGTGTGATTACTGCCTGTGTCTCCAGCGTGTGACTACTCCCTGTGTCTCCAGTGTGTGTATTACTCACCTGTGTCTCCAGACGAACGCGTACGCATGTGTCTCCAGGGTGTGTATTACTCCCTGTGTCTCAGCGTGTGTATTACTCCCTGTGTCTCCACGTGTGTATCTTCCTGTGTCTCCAGCGTGTGTATTACTTCCTGTGTCTCCAGCTGTGATGTCATCTCCCAGGCAGAGGAGCTACTTGTACTGATCACCTGTGTGATGTCATCGGCGTAGACTACTGTACTGATCACCTGTGTGATGTCATCGGGTAGTACTGATCACCTGTGTGATGTCATTGGGTAACTGTAACCTGACTGATGATCACCTGTGTGATGTCATCGGGTAGACTACTGTACTGATCACCTGTGTGATGTCATCGGGTAGACTACTGTACTGATCACCTGTGTGATGTCATCGGGTAGACTACTGTACTGATCACCTGTGTGATGTCATCGGGTAGACTACTGTACTGATCACCTGTGTGATGTCATCGGGTAGACTACTGTACTGATCACCTGTGTGATGTCATCGGGTAGACTACTGTACTGATCACCTGTGATGATGTCATCGGGTAGACTACTGTACTGATCACCTGTGTGATGTCATCGGGTAGACTACTGTACTGATCACCTGTGTGATGTCATCGGGTAGACTACTGTACTGATCACCTGTGTGATGTCATCGGGTAGACTACTGTACTGATCACCTGTGTGATGTCATCGGGTAGACTACTGTACTGATCACCTGTGATGTCATCGGGTAGACTACTGTACTGATCACCTGTGTGATGTCATCGGGTAGACTACTGTACTGATCACCTGTGTGATGTCATCGGGTAGACTACTGTACTGATCACCTGTGTGATGTCATCGGGTAGACTACTGTACTGATCACCTGTGTGATGTCATCGGGTAGACTACTGTACTGATCACCTGTGTGATGTCATCGGGTAGACTACTGTGATCTGATCACGGGTAGACTACTGTACTGATCACCTGTGTGATGTCATCGGGTAGACTACTGTACTGATCACCTGTGTGATGTCATCGGGTAGACTACTGTACTGATCACCTGTGTGATGTCATCGGGTAGGCTACTGTACTGATCACCTGTGTGATGTCATCGGGTAGACTACTGTACTGATCACCTGTGTGATGTCATCGGGTAGACTACTGTACTGATCACCTGTGTGATGTCATCGGGTAGACTACTGTACTGATCACCTGTGTGATGTCATCGGGTAGACTACTGTACTGATCACCTGTGTGATGTCATCGGGTAGACTACTGTACTGATCACCTGTGTGATGTCATCGGGTAGACTA
>NW_025754171.1:0-9510 GCF_021184085.1 Oncorhynchus gorbuscha | reverse complement strand
TTTTCTGTCTCTGCTGCTAAAGCCACTTTCTACCACGCTTAAATTCCAAGCATCTGCCTCTAACCCTAGGGAAGCTCTTTGCTTTCACCTTCTCCTCCCTCCTGAATCCTCCCCCCCTCCCCCTCCTCCCTCTCTGTAGATGACTTCGTCAACCATTTTGAAAAGAAGGTCGACGACATCCATCCTCGCTTGCTAAGTCAAACGACACCGCTGGTTCTGCTCACACTGCCCTACCCTGTGCTCTGACCTCTTTCTCCCCTCTCTCTCCAGATGAAATCTCGCGTCTTGTGACGGCCGGCGCCCAACAACCTGCCCGCTTGACCCTATCCCTCCTCTTCTCCAGACCATTTCCGGAGACCTTCTCCCTTACCTCACCTCGCTCATCAACTCATCCCTGACCGCTGGCTACGTCCTTCCGTCTTCAAGAGAGCGAGAGTTGCACCCTTTCTGAAAAACCTACACTCGATCCCTCCGATGTCAACAATTACAGACCAGTATCCTTCTTTCTTTTCTCTCCAAAACTTGAACGTGCCGTCCTTGGCCAGCTCTCCCGCTATCTCTCTCTGAATGACCTTCTTGATCCAAATCAGTCAGGTTTCAAGACTAGTCATTCAACTGAGACTGCTCTCCTCTGTATCACGGAGGCGCTCCGCACTGCTAAAGCTAACTCTCTCTCCTCTGCTCTCATCCTTCTAGATCTATCGGCTGCCTTCGATACTGTGAACCATCAGATCCTCCCTCTCCACCCTCTCCGAGTTGGGCATCTCCGGCGCGCCCACGCTTGATTGCGTCCTACCTGGACAGGTCGCTCCTACCAGGTGGCGTGGCGAGAATCTGTCTCCTCACCACGCGCTCTCACCACTGGTGTCCCCCAGGGCTCTGTGCTAGGCCCTCTCCTATTCTCGCTATACACCAAGTCACTTGGCTCTGTCATAACCTCACATGGTCTCTCCTATCATTGCTATGCAGACGACACACAACTAATCTTCTCCTTTTCCCCTTTCTGATGACCAGGTGGCGAATCGCATCTCTGCATGTCTGGGCAGACATATCAGTGTGGATGACGGATCACCACCTCAAGCTGAACCTCGGCAAGACGGAGCTGCTCTTCCTCCCGGGGAAGGACTGCCCGTTCCATGATCTCGCCATCACGGTTGACAACTCCATTGTGTCCTCCCCTCCCAGAGCGCTAAGAACCTTGGTGTGATCCTGGGCAACACCCTGTCGTTCTCAACCAACATCAAGGCGGTGGCCCGTTCCTGTAGGTTCATGCTCTACAACATCCGCAGAGTACGACCCTGCCTCACACAGGAAGCGGCGCAGGTCCTAATCCAGGCACTTGTCATCTCCCGTCTGGATTACTGCAACTCGCTGTTGGCTGGGCTCCCTGCCTGTACTGCAACTCGCTGTTGGCTGGGCTCCCTGCCTGTGCCTTCAACTCATCCAGAACGCCGCAGCCCGTCTGGTGTTCAACCTTCCCAAGTTCTCTCACGTCACCCCGCTCCTCCGTTCTCTCCACTGGCTTCCAGTTGAAGCTCGCATCCGCTACAAGACCATGGTGCTTGCCTACGGAGCTGTGAGGGGAACGGCACCTCAGTACCTCCAGGCTCTGATCAGGCCCTACACCCAAACAAGGGCACTGCGTTCATCCACCTCTGGCCTGCTCGCCTCCCTACCACTGAGGAAGTACAGCTCCCGCCAGCCCAGTCAAAGCTGTTCGCTGCTCTGGCCCCTCAATGGTGGAACAAACTCCCTCACGACGCCAGGACAGCGGAGTCAATCACCACCTTCCGGAGACACCTGAAACCCCCCCTCTTTAAGGAATACCTAGGATAGGATAAGTATTCCCCCCCCTTTAAGATTTAGATGCACTATTGTAAGTGACTGTTCCACTGGATCTCATAAGGTGAATGCACCAATTTGTAAGTCGCTCTGGATAAGAGCGTCTGCTAAATGACTTAAATGTAATGTAAATGTAATGTAAATGTAGACAGGATATATGGACAAGGGGAGTGTTGTGTACCTAGACAGGATATATGGACAGGGGAGTGTTGTGTACCTAGACAGGATATATGGACTGGGGTTGTGTTGTGTACCTAGACAGGATATATGGACTGGGGTTGTGTTGTGTACCTAGACAGGATATATGGACTGGGGTTGTGGTGTGTACCTAGACAGGATATATGGACTGGGTTTGTGTTGTGTACCTAGAGAGGATATATGGACTGGGTTTGTGTACCTAGACAGGATATATGTACTGGGGTTGTGTTGTGTACCTAGACAGGATATATGGACTGGGGTTGTGGTGTGTACCTAGACAGGATATATGGACTGGGGTTGTGGTGTGTACCTAGACAGGATATATGGACTGGGGTTGTGTTGTGTACCTAGACAGGATATATGGACTGGGGTTGTGTTGTGTACCTAGACAGGATATATGGACTGGGGTTGTGTACCTAGACAGGATATATGGACTGGGGTTGTGGTGTGTACCTAGACAGGATATATGGACTGGGGTTGTGTACCTAGACAGGATATATGGACTGGGGTTGTGGTGTGTACCTAGACAGATCTGTTCCTCTGGAATGTTCAATGTGTTCCACTGTTCTACTGTTCATCTGGAATGTTCAATGTGTTCCACTGTTCTACTGTTCTTTTGGAATCTTCAATGTGTTCTACTGTTTTGGAATCTTCGATGTGTTCCACTGTTCTACTGTTCTTTTGGAATCTTCGATGTGTTCCACTGTTCTACTGTTCTTTTGGAATCTTCGATGTGTTCCACTGTTCTACTGTTCTTTTGGAATCTTCGATGTGTTCCACTGTTCTACTGTTCTTTTGGAATCTTCGATGTGTTCCACTGTTCTACTGTTCATTTTTAATGTTCCTCCAAGCCCTAAAAAAAGCTCCATGGCTTCATAACGTTTGTATCAAGGGACATATTTGGAGTGAGCTGGGGAGATATATCCATGGGCTGGGTTACATCCATACACTCTGATGAACCATCTCTGATGAACCATCTCTGATGAACCATCTCTGATGAACCATCTCTGTTGAACCATCGCAGAAGAACCATCTCTGTTGAACCATCGCAGAAGAACCATCTCTGTTGAACCATCGCAGAAGAACCATCTCTATTGAACCAGTTCAGAAGAACCATCTCTATTGAACCAGTTCAGAAGAACCATCTCTATTGAACCAGTTCAGAAGAACCATCTCTATTGAAGAACCATCTCTATTGAACCAGTTCAGAAGAACCATCTCTATTGAACCAGTTCAGAAGAACCATCTCTATTGAACCAGTTCAGAAGAACCATCTCTATTGAACCAGTTCAGAAGAACCATCTCTATTGAACCAGTTCAGAAGAACCATCTCAGAACCATTCAGAAGAACCATCTCTATTGAACCAGTTCAGAAGAACCATCTCTATTGAACCAGTTCAGAAGAACCATCTCTATTGAACCAGTTCAGAAGAAACCATCTCAAGGACAACTGAAGGATACTGTCACACCATCTGACCTTAGTATTCTTTGTTTTCTTTATTATTTTGTTCAGGGTGACATGATAGAAGAACCTGTACATGTAGGGTGAAGTCTCAACCTGCACCAGTACAGACCATGTGGAGTTGTCAGAGTTCTTAAGGTGACTATGCATAGACTTAAGGGACTATAAATGGAGAGTAGCAGCAGTGTAAAAGAGGGGGGGGTCAATGCAATAGTCTGGGTAGCCATTAGAGTTGTTCAGGAGTCTCATGGCTTGGAGGTAGAAGCTGTTTAGAAGCCTCTTGGACCTAGACTTGGTGCTCCGGTACCGCTTTCCGTGTAGTAGCAGAGAGAATACCAGGCAGTGATGCAACCAGTCAGGATGCTCGATGGTGCAGCTGTAGAACCTTTTGAGGATCTGAGGACCCATGCCAAATCTTTTCAGTCTCCTGAGGTGTTGTTGTGCCCTCTTCACCACTGTCTTGGTGTGCTTGGACCATGTTAGTTTGTGGGTGATGTGGACACTACGGAACTTGAAGCTCTCAACCTGCACCACTACAGACCCGTCGATGAGAATGGGGTGTGCTCATCCACCTTTTCCTGTAGTCCACAATCATCTCCTTTCTTTTAATTATACCAATGCAATCAAGGTCTTGAGTTTTATTGGGATATAATGGTTCTTACTCATTTAAAAGGTCAGTTTTAGCACTTACTGTTTTCTTGATAAACAGGTAATTGTTGAAAGGGAAAAGAAAGGAACATTGTCCTAATGATCAGTACGTGCAGAGAGAGGGGTAGAGAGAGGGCTATATCCCCTGGGCTGTAACAGGGACCAGACAGGGAGATCTGAAATCGTGTGTGTGTGTCCTGTGTGTGTGTGTGTGTGTGTGTGTGTGTGTGTGTCCTCTGTGTGTGTGTGTGTGTGTGTGTGTGTGTGTGTGTGTGTGTGTGTGTGTGGTAATACAATACTATTGCAGATTAGATGCACTGGGTGTAGATGTCCCACCTTGTCTCAGTCTCAAATCCATATGGCTTTTATAATTCAATGAAGAATGGGAAGTGTTCCGTAACTGTGTTAGGAGTGGCTAACGTACCCAGGGGACAGGAGGGGAAAGGAGGACAGGTTAGCAGGCCTCTCCACCACACACCCACACAAACAAACACAGAGAGAGACATACAAAAACACACACACACACAAACTCATACATGCACAAACAGACACATGGGAAAAACATTAACTTGCACATATGTGACCATCCTACCCTCTGTACTACCCTCCACTATCCTACCCTCCTCTATCCTACCCTCTATCCTATCCTCTATCCTATCCTCCTCTATCCTATCCTACCCTCCTCTATCCTCCCCTCCCCTCCTCTATCCTACCCTCCTATCCTCCCCTCCTCTATCCTATCCTACCCTCCTCTATCCACCCCTCCTCTATCCTATCCTACCCTCCTCTATCCACCCCTCCTCTATCCTATCCTACCCTCTATCCACCCCTCCTCTATCCTATCCTACCCTCTATCCACCCCTCCTCTATCCTATCCTACCCTCCTCTATCCACTCCACTATCCTACCCTCCTCTATCCTATCCTACCCTCCTCTATCCACTCCACTATCCTACCCTCCTCTACCCTACCCTCCTCTATCCTACCCTCTATCCTACCCTTCTCTATCCTACCCTCCACTATCCTACCCTCCACTATCCTACCCTCCACTATCCTACCCTCTACCAAATCAAATCAAATGTATTTATATAACCCTTCGTACATCAGCTGATATCTCAAAGTGCTGTACAGAAACCCAGCCTAAAACCCCAAACAGCAAGCAATGCAGGTGTAGAAGCACGATGGCTAGGAAAAACTCCTAGAAAGACCACAAAAACTTAGGGAAGAAACCTAGAGAGGAACCAGGCTGTGGGGTGGCCAGTCCTCTTTGGCTGTGCCGGGGTGGGAGATTATAACAGAACATGGCCAAGATGTTCAAATGTTCAGCAGGGTCAAATAATAGTAAGGCAGAACAGTTGAAACTGGAGCAGTAGCACAGCCAGGTGGACTGGGACAGCAAGGAGTCATTTCATGTCAGGTCGTCCTGGGGCACGGTCCTTGGCTCAGGTCCTCCGAGAGAGAAAGAAAGAAAGAGAGAAAGAGAGAATGGGACACTGAATAGGACACTTGTGTACCCAGATATAACAAACTGACCCTAGCCCCCGACACAAACGACTGCAACATAAATACTGGAGGCTGAGACAGGAGGGGTCAAGAGACTGTGGCCCCATCCGAGGCCACCACTGGACAGGGCCAAACAGGAAGGGATATAATCCCACCCACTTGCCAAAGCACAGACCCCACACCACTAGAGGGATATCTTCAACCACCAACTTACCATCCTGAGACAAGGCTGAGTATAGCCCACAAAGATCTCCGCCATGGCACAACCCAAGGGGGAGGCGCCAACCCAGACAGGAAGATCACATCAGTGACTCAACCCACTCAGGTGACGCACCCTCCCAGGACGGTATGAAAGAGCCCCAGTAAGCCAGTGACTCAGCCCTGGAAATAGGGAATCCCAGTGGGAAAGAGGGGGAACCGGCCAGGCAGAGACAGCAAGGGCGGTTCGTTGCTCCAGAGCCTTTCCGTTCACCTTCCCACTCCTGGGCCAGACTACACTCAATCATATGACCCACTGAAGAGATGAGTCTTCAGTAAAGACTTAAAGGTTGAGACCGGAGTTTGCGCCTCTTTCATGGGTAGGCAGACTGTTCCATACAAAAGGAGCTCTATAGGAGAAAGCCCTGCCTCAACTGTTTGCTTAGAAATTCTAGGGACAATTAGGAGGCTCATGCCTTGTGACTGTAGTGTACGTGTAGGCATGCGGTACGGCAGGGACCAAACCAATGCTTTGTAGGTTAGCAGTAAAAACCTTAATCAGCCCTTGCCTTGACAGGAAGCCAGTGTATCCTACCATCCTACCCTCCCCTCCCCTATCCTATCATCCCCTCCCCTCTCCTACCCTCCTCTATCCTATCATCCCGTCCCCATCTTACCATTCCCATATCCTACCAGCCTCTTTTCCTATCCTACCTTCCCTATCCTTCCCTATTTTACCTTATTCTACCTTATTCTACCTTAACCTACCCAATCCTACTTTATCCTAACCTACCCTATCCTATGCTCCTATTGAGACTGATTAAATGACCACATTGGATATATATGTCTGCGGAGCTGTTAGCTGTGACATCTGTCTGTCATGTATACCATGTACAATTTAAGTCAGACGTTTACATACACCTTGGCCAAATACATTTACTCAGTTTTTCACAATTCCTGACATTTAATCCCAGTAAAAATTCCCGGTCTTAGTTCAGTTAGGATCACCACTTAATTTTAAGAATGTGAAATGTCAGAATAATAGTAGGGAGAATGATTTATTTCAGCTTTTATTTCTTTCATCACATTAGTATTTGGTAGCATTGCCTTTAAATTGTTGAACTTGGGTCAAACATTTTGGGTAGCCTTCCCCAAGCATCCCACAATAAGTTGGGTGAATTTTAGACCATTCCTGCTGACAGAGCTGGTGTAGCGGAGTCAGGTTTTTAGGCCTCCTTGCTCACACACGCTTTTTCAGTTCTGCCCACAAATGTTCTATAGGATTGAGGTCAGGGCTTTGTGATGGCCACTCCAATACCTTGACTTTGTTGCACTTAAGCCATTTTGCCACAACTTTGGAAGTATGCTCGGGGTCATTGTTCATTTGGAAGACCCATTTGTGACCAAGCTTTAACTTCCTGACTGATGTCTTGAGATGTTGCTTCAATATATCCACATAATTTTCCATCCTCATGTTGCCATCTATTTTGTGAAGTGCACCAGTCCCTCCTGCAGCAAAGCACCCCCACAACATGATGCTGCCACCCCTGTGCTTCACAGTTGGGATGGTGTTCTTCGGCTTGCAAGCCCTTTTTCCTCCAAACATAATGGTCATTATGGCCAAACAGTTCTATTTTTGTTTCATCAGACCAGAGCACATTTCTCCAAAAAGTATGATCTTTGTCCCCTTATGCAGTTGCAAACCGTATTCTGGCTTTTTTATGGTGGTTTTGGACCAGTTGCTTCTTCCTTGCTGAGCGGCCTTTCAGGTTATGTCGATATAGGGCTCGTTTAACTGTGGATATTTTTGTACCTGTTTCCTCCAGCATCTTCACAAGGTCCTTTGCTGTTGTTCTGGGATTGATTTGCACTTTTCGCACCAAAGTACGTTCACCTCTAGGAGACAGAACGGTAGAGCGGTATGACAGCTGCGTGGTCCCATGGTGTTTATACTTGCGTACTATTGTTTGTACAGATGAACGTAGTGACTTCAAGCATTTGGAAATTGCTTCCAAGGGTGAACCAGACTTGTGGAGGTCTACAATTTTTTTTCTGAGGTCTTGACTGATTTCTTTTGATTTTCCCATGATGTCAAGAAAAGAGGCACTGAGTTTGAAGGTAGGTCTTGAAATACATCCACAGGTACACCTCCAATTGACTCAAATGATATCAATTAGCCTATCAGAACTTCTAAAGCCATGATATAATTTTCTGGAATTTTCCAAGCTGTTTAAAGGCAAAGTCAACTTAGTGAATGTAAACTTCTGACCCACTGGAATTGTGATACAGTGAACTATGCGTGAAATTATCTGTCTTTAAACAATTGTTGGAAAAATTACTTGTGTCATGCACAAAGTAGATGTCCTAACCGACATGACAAAACTATAGTTTCTCAAAAAAAGAAATTTGTGGAGTGGTTGAAAAATTATAATTTTTTGACTCCAACGTAATTGTTTGTAAACTTCTCCACTTCAACTGTATCAGTGTATACTTTACTATGCCACTGGATGTAGTTCTCTCTGCAGGGAGTGCAGCCAAGGTTCATTGTGAATGTTGTTGTAAGAACATCTCTGACTCTGTTGTTATCAGTAAACTATGACATCAGCAGTGTACTAGCTCTTAACCCTTCCCTTATGGTTTACTTGATGAAGAACACTATTTTATGTTATTTTTCTACCATGAACCTTCTTCTACTTTAATAAGTCTGCATTTCAAAATCGTCATTTTATTTTATTTGATAAAATTAGACCTGGAATAGTGACATCCGTAATTTTCTGGGTCAATTTGACCCTCACAATTTGACCTTGACCTTTGTCTATATACCTATAGAACGGTTTGTCCTCGAAACAAGATGCTTCCTGCACATGACAACCATGCTGATCACATTGATATAAGATGTCTATGTTGATCAGAGGCTGAGCAACACTGATCTGAAGTCAATTTGACCTTTGTGGAAGAGACAAATGTTATTCTATGCAGTAAAGATATGATGATGATCCCAAAGGGATATTTTATGACATTTCTGACATGTTTTGCTCCTTCTTTCCCCAAACAACATACTTATGTTTTCCCTGTGGTGTTCACAGGCCGAGGGACACTGATCTGAAGGTTGGGGAAAGAAGGAGAGCCCAAGGATAAAATGTTATCATTTGATTGATTTACGACTTCGGTACAGTAATCAAACATTTGGCTCAACATTTTGAACAGTTGGGTCTATCAACTCCAGGGAAAAAGCATATGAAAGAGGACATTCTCAGCTACTGGAAAATACATTTTGGGAGGTTGAGATGATGTATTTATTGGCATGAGTTATTGGCGGAATGTCTGTCGCCGTTCAAATACTGTTTGTTCACTTGCTGATGGCCCGGTTGGTTTTATGCAAACCCCTGCCGGTACAGTGTAGCTACTGTCCACCTACCATCCATTCTGTCCAATTCTATACACACAATCTTTTGATCCACTCTTAGAAAAAAGACTTCTTCAGCTGTCCCCATACCGTATGAGAACCCTTTCGTGTTCTATCCCCATACCGTATGAGAACCCTTTGGGTTCAATCCCCATACCGTATGGGAACCCTTTGGGTTCAATCCCCACACCGTAGGAGAACCCTTTGGGGTTCAATCCCCACATCGTAGGAGAACCCTTTGGGTTCTATCCCCAT
>NW_025754170.1:7500-9510 GCF_021184085.1 Oncorhynchus gorbuscha | reverse complement strand
GAGTGAAGACCATAACAAACAGACAGTGAGTGAAGACCATAACAGACAGACAGTGAAGACCATAACAGACAGACAGTGAGTGAAGACCATAACAGACAGACAGTGAAGACCATAACAAACAGACAGTGAGTGAAGACCATAACAGACAGACAGTGAAGACCATAACAGACAGACAGTGAAGACCATAACAGACAGTGAGTGAAGACCATAACAGACAGACAGTGAGGAAGACCATAACAGACAGACAGTGAAGACCATAACAAACAGACAGTGAGTGAAGACCATAACAGACAGACAGTGAGTGAAGACCATAACAGACAGACAGTGAAGACCATAACAGACAGACAGTGAAGACCATAACAGACAGACAGTGAGTGAAGACCATAACAGACAGACAGTGAGTGAAGACCATAACAGACAGACAGTGAAGACCATAACAGACAGACAGTGAAGACCATAACAGACAGACAGTGAGTGAAGTTGTCAAAAGTTAAATCAATAGCTATATAGATGTATATGTAAGTTATTAGTTCAACTCTTCAGATATATTTCACTGAGACCCTACCTACCGATCTACCTACCTACCGACCTACCGACCTACCTACCTACCTCTACCGATCTACCTACCCACCTACCGACCCACCTACCGACCTACCCACCCACTACCGACCGATCTACCTACCTACCAACCTACCTACCCGATCTACCTACCTACCTACCGACCTACCGACCGACCGATCTACCCACCTACCCACCTACCTACCCACCTACACCTACCCACCCACCCACCTACCCACCACCGATCTGCCTGCCTGCCCACCGACCTGCCCACCTACCCACCGATCTGCCTGCCTGCCCACCTACCGACCTACCCACCGACCTGCCTACCTACCTGCCTACCCACCTACCTGCCCACCTGCCTACCTACCTACCGACCGACCTACCTACCTACCTACCTACCGACCTACCTACCTACCGACCTACCCACCGACCTACCTACCTACCGATCTACCTACCTACCTACCTACCGACCGACCGACCGACGACCGACCGACCGACCGACCTAAAAAAAAATAAAACATTTTTTTTTCAAGATTACATATATCTCAGCAGCTTACGGGGAAATGCATGAGCCCAAAAATCTATAGTTGATGAAATTAACGAGACAGAGTGATGGATGCGTGTGTTGTTACAGAGACCTGTGCTGCCACACAGTGTGTGACAGCTCTCTCCCTCACACGTTAAGACACACACACACACACCCCACACACCCCACACACACACCCCACACACACACCCCACACACCCCACACACACACCCCACACACCCACACACACACCCCACACACACTTCTCTGTCCCCGTCCTAACCCGTTCTTTCTCGCTGCTCAGAGTTGAAACAGGTATAATGTCATGGTAATGTGATCAGTCTTCTATAAGTGTGACAAAGAGTCACACACACACACACACACACACACACACACACACACACACACACACACACACACACACACACACACACACACACACACACACACACACACACACACACACACACACACACACACACACACACACACACACCTACACACACACACCTACACACACACAACTACACACACACAACTACACATATACACACACACCTACACACATACACACACACACCTATACTAACACCTACACACACCTACACACATACACACACACCTATGCACACACCTACACACACACACATGCACACACATACACACACAAAACACACACACACCTACACATATACACACACACCTACACACATACACACCTACACACACACATACACACCTACACACACACACACACACTACACACATACACACACACCTACACACATACACACAACTATACACACACCTACACACACACACACACACACACACACACACACACACACACACACACACACACACACACACACACACACACACACACACACACACACACACACACACACACACACACACACAC
>NW_025754170.1:0-2500 GCF_021184085.1 Oncorhynchus gorbuscha | reverse complement strand
ACCATACTGTCTATAATCCCTCTAACTAAACCATACTGTCTCTATAATCCCTCTAACTAAACCATACTGTCTCTGTAATCCTCTAACTAAACCATACTGTCTCTGTAATCCCTCTAACTAAACCATACTGTCTCTGTAATCCCTCTAACTAAACCATACTGTCTATAATCCCTCTAACTAAACCATACTGTCTCTATAATCCCTCTAACTAAACCATACTGTCTCTGTAATCCCTCTAACTAAACCATACTGTCTCTGTAATCCCTCTAACTAAACCATACTGTCTCTATAATCCCTCTAACTAAACCATACTGTCTCTAATAACTCCCTCTAATCCCTAAAAACCATACTGTCTCTGTAATCCCTCTAACTAAACCATACTGTCTCTGTAATCCCTCTAACTAAACCATACTGTCTCTGTAATCCCTCTAACTAAACCATACTGTCTCTGTAATCCCTCTAAACCATACTGTCTCTGTAATCCCTCTAACTAAACCATACTGTCTCTGTAATCCCTCTAACTAAACCATACTGTCTCTATAATCCCTCTAACTAAACCATACTGTCTCTGTAATCCCTCTAACTAAACCATACTGTCTCTATAATCCCTCTAACTAAACCATACTGTCTCTGTAATCCCTCTAAACCATACTGTCTCTGTAATCCCTCTAACTAAACCATACTGTCTCTGTAATAAACCATACTGTCTCTAATCCCTAAACCATACTGTCTCTGTAATCCCTCTAACTAAACCATACTGTCTCTGTAATCCCTCTAACTAAACCATACTGTCTCTATAATCCCTCTAACTAAACCATACTGTCTCTGTAATCCCTCTAACTAAACCATACTGTCTCTGTAATCCCTCTAACTAAACCATACTGTCTCTGTAATCCCTCTAACTAAACCATACTGTCTGTAATCCCTCTAACTAAACCATACTGTCTTTGTAATCCCTCTAACTAAACCATACTGTCTCTGTAATCCTCTAACTAAACCATACTGTCTCTGTAATCCCTCTAACTAAACCATACTGTCTCTGTAATCCTCTAACTAAACCATACTGTCTGTAATCCCTCTAACTAAACCATACTGTCTTTGTAATCCCTCTAACTAAACCATACTGTCTCTGTAATCCCTCTAACTAAACCATACTGTCTCTGTAATCCCTCTAACTAAACCATACTGTCTCTGTAATCCCTCTAACTAAACCATACTGTCTCTGTAATCCCTCTAAACCATACTGTCTCTGTAATCCCTCTAACTAAACCATACTGTCTCTGTAATCCCTCTAAACCATACTGTCTCTGTAATCCCTCTAACTAAACCATACTGTCTCTGTAATCCCTCTAACTAAACCATACTGTCTCTGTAATCCCTCTAACTAAACCATACTGTCTCTATAATCCCTCTAACTAAACCATACTGTCTCTGTAATCCCTCTAACTAAACCATACTGTCTATAATCCCTCTAACTAAACCATACTGTCTCTATAATCCCTCTAACTAAACCATACTGTCTCTGTAATCCCTCTAACTAAACCATACTGTCTCTGTAATCCCTCTAACTAAACCATACTGTCTCTGTAATCCTCTAACTAAACCATACTGTCTCTATAATCCCTCTAACTAAACCATACTGTCTCTATAATCCCTCTAACTAAACCATACTGTCTCTGTAATCCCTCTAACTAAACCATACTGTCTCTGTAATCCCTCGAACTAAACCATACTGTCTCTGTAATCCCTCTAACTAAACCATACTGTCTGTAATCCCTCTAACTAAACCATACTGTCTTTGTAATCCCTCTAACTAAACCATACTGTCTCTGTAATCCCTCTAACTAAACCATACTGTCTGTAATCCCTCTAACTAAACCATACTGTCTCTGTAATCCCTCTAACTAAACCATACTGTCTCTGTAATCCCTCTAACTAAACCATACTGTCTCTGTAATCCCTCTAACTAAACCATACTGTCTCTGTAATCCCTCTAACTAAACCATACTGTCTCTGTAATCCCTCTAAACCATACTGTCTCTGTAATCCCTCTAACTAAACCATACTGTCTCTGTAATCCCTCTAAACCATACTGTCTCTGTAATCCCTCTAACTAAACCATACTGTCTCTGTAATCCCTCTAACTAAACCATACTGTCTCTGTAATCCCTCTAACTAAACCATACTGTCTCTATAATCCCTCTAACTAAACCATACTGTCTCTGTAATCCCTCTAACTAAACCATACTGTCTATAATCCCTCTAACTAAACCATACTGTCTCTGTAATCCCTCTAACTAAACCATACTGTCTCTGTAATCCCTCTAACTAAACCATACTGTCTCTGTAATCCCTCTAACTAAACCATACTGTCTCTGTAATCCCTCTAAATCATACTGTCTCTGTAATCCCTCTAACTAAACCATACTGTCTCTGTAATCCCTCTAACTAAACCATACTGTCTCTGTAATCCCTCTAACTAAACCATACTGTCTCTGTA
>NW_025754169.1:0-9512 GCF_021184085.1 Oncorhynchus gorbuscha | reverse complement strand
ATTTATATTTAAGTCATTTAGCAGACGCTCTTATCCAGAGCAACTTACAAATTGGTGCATTCACCTTATGACATCCAGTGGAACAGCCACTTTACAATAGTGCATCTAAATATTTTAAGGGGGAGGGGGTGAGAAGGATTACTTTATCCTATCCTAAGTATTCCTTAAAGAGGTGGGGTTTCAGGTGTCTCCGGAAGGTGGTGATTGACTCCGCTGTCCTGGCGTCGTGAGGGAGTTTGTTCCACCATTGGGGAGCCAGAGCAGCGAACAGTTTTGACTGGGCTGAGCGGGAACTGTACTTCCTCAGTGGTAGGGAGACGAGCAGGCCAGAGGTGGATGAACGCAGTGCCCTTATTTGGGTGTAGGGCCTGATCAGAGCCTGGAGGTACTGAGGTGCCGTTCCCCTCACAGCTCCGTAGGCAAGCACCATGGTCTTGTAGCGGATGCGAGCTTCAACTGGAAGCCAGTGGAGAGAGCGGAGGAGCGGGGTGACGTGAGAGAACTTGGGAAGGTTGAACACTAGACGGGCTGCGGCGTTCTGGATGAGTTGTAGGGGTTTAATGGCACAGGCAGGGAGCCCAGCCAACAGCGAGTTGCAGTAATCCAGACGGGAGATGACAAGTGCCTGGATTAGGACCTGCGCCGCTTCCTGTGTGAGGCAGGGTCGTACTCTGCGGATGTTGTAGAGCATGAACCTACAGGAACGTGCCACCGTCTTGATGTTAGTTGAGAACGACAGGGTGTTGTCCAGGATCACACCAAGGTTCTTAGCTCTCCGGGAGAAGGACACAATGGAGTTGTCAACCGTGATGGCGAGATCATGGAACGGGCAGTCCAGTTATAGACCTAATACTGTTATAGACCTAATACTGTTCTAGACCTAATACTGTTATAGACCTAATACTGTTATAGACCTAATAGACCTAATACTGTTACAGACCTAATACTGTTATAGACCTAATACTGTTATAGACCTAATATAGACCTAATGCTGTTATAGACTATTTTCTTATGGATAATATAGACCTAATACTGTTATAGACCTAATACTGTTATAGACCTAATACTGTTATAGACCTAATACTGTTATAGACCTAATATAGACCTAATACTGTTATAGACCTAATATAGACCTAATACTGTTATAGACCTAATACTGTTATAGACCTAATACTGTTATAGACCTAATACTGTTATAGACCTAATATAGACCTAATGCTGTTATAGACCTAATATAGACCTAATACTGTTATAGACCTAATACTGTTATAGACCTAATATAGACCTAATGCTGTTATAGATCTAATATAGACCTAATACTGTTATAGACCTAATACTGTTATAGACCTAATACTGTTATAGACCTAATATAGACCTAATGCTGTTATAGACCTAATATAGACCTAATACTGTTATAGACCTAATATAGACCTAATACTGTTATAGACCTAATATAGACCTAATACAAGACCATGGTGCTTGCCTACGGAGCTGTGAGGGGAACGGCACCTCAGTACCTCCAGGCTCTGATCAGGCCCTACACCCAAACAAGGGCACTGCGTTCATCCACCTCTGGCCTGCTCGCCTCCCTACCACTGAGGAAGTACAGCTCCCGCTCAGCCCAGTCAAAACTGTTCGCTGCTCTGGCCCCCCAATGGTGGAACAAACTCCCTCACGACGCCAGGACAGCGGAGTCAATCACCACCTTCCGGAAACACCTGAAACCCCACCTCTTTAAGGAATACCTAGGATAGGATAAGTAATCCCTCTCACCCCCCTTTAAGATTTAGATGCACTATTGTAAAGTGACTGTTCCACTGGATGTCATAAGGTGAATGCACCAATTTGTAAGTCGCTCTGGATAAGAGCGTCTGCTAAATGACTTAAATGTAATGTAATGTAAATATGTATATGTATATACTGTACTCTATATCATCTACAGCATCCTTATGTAATACATGTATCACTAGCCACTTTAACTATGCCACTTTCTTTACTTTGTCTACACACTCATCTCATATGTATATACTGTACTCGATACCATCTACTGTATGCTGCTCTGTACCATCACTCATTCATATATCCTTATGTACATGTTCCTTATCCCCTTACACTGTGTATAAGACAGTAGTTTTGGAATTGTTAGTTAGATTACTTGTTGGTTATCACTGCATTGTCGGAACTAGAAGCACAAGCATTTCGCTACACTCGCATTAACATCTGCTAACCATGTGTATGTGACAAATAACATTTGATTTTATTTTATTTTGGCAGCAGGACACAAATCTTGCTGCTGTGATGGCAGATGGTGGTATTTCACCCAGTAGATATTGGGAGTTTATCAAAATTGTACATTTCTCTCTCTCTCTCTCTCTCTCTCTCTCTCTCTCTCTCTCTCTCTCTCTCTCTCTCTCTCTCTCTCTCTCTCTCTCTCTCTCTCTCTCTCTCTCTCTCTCTCTCTCTCTCTCTCTCTCTCTCTCTCTCTCTCTCTGTCTCTCTCTCTCTCTCTCTCTCTCTCTCTCTCTCTCTCTCTCTCTCTCTCTCTCTCTCTCTCTCTCTCTCTCTCTCTCTCTCTCTCTCTCTCTCTCTCTCTCTCTCTTTCTTTCTTCCTCTCTCTCTCTTTCTCTCTCTCTCTCTCTCCCTCCATCCATCTCTCTCTCTCTCTCTCTCTCTCTCTCTCTCTCTCTCTCTCTCTCTCTCTCTCTCGCTCTCTCTCTCTCTCTCTCTCTCTCTCTCTCTCTCTCTCTCTCTCTCTCTCTCTCTCTCTCTCTCTCTCTCTAGGGTTAGTAGCTAACTGGCTCTCTCTCTCTCTCTCTCTCTCTCTGTTCCTCTCCTCCCATCTAATGTCTTAGGGTGTTGAGGGATTGAGTTAGCTAACTGGCTAGCTCATCACAGGTTTAGGGTTAGTAGCTAACAGAACTAGCGCTTAGGTTTAGACTTAGTAGCTAACTGCTAGCTGCTTAGGGTTTAGGGTTAGTAGCTAACTGGCTAGCTGCTTAGGGTTTAGGTTAGTGGCTAACTGGCTAGCTGCTTAGGTTTAGGGTTAGTAGCTAACTGGCTAGCTGCTTAGGGTTTAGGGTTAGTAGCTAACTGGCTAGCTGCTTAGGTTTAGGTTAGTAGCTAACTGGCTAGCTGCTTAGGTTTTAGGGTTAGTAGCTAACTTGGCTGGCTGCTTAGGGTTTAGGGTTAGTAGCTAACTGGCTAGCTGCTTAGGGTTTAGGGTTAGTAGCTAACTGGCTGGCTGTAGGGTTTTAGGGTTAGTAGCTAACTGGCTAGCTGCTTAGGGTTTTAGGGTTAGTAGCTAACTGGCTAGCTGCTTAGGGTTTAGGGTTAGTAGCTAACTGGCTGGCTGCTTAGGGTTTAGGGTTAGTAGCTAACTGGCTAGCTGCTTAGGGTTTAGGGTTAGTAGCTAACTGGCTGGCTGCTTAGGGTTTAGGGTTAGTAGCTAACTGGCTGGCTGCTTGAGGTTTAGGGTTAGTAGCTAACTGGCTAGCTGCTTAGGGTTTAGGGTTAGTAGCTAACTGGCTAGCTGCTAAAGGGTTTAGGGTTAGTAGCTAACTGGCTAGCTGCTTAGGGTTTAGGGTTAGTAGCTAACTGGCTGTAGGGTTTAGCTGCTGTAGGGTTTTAGGGTTAGTAGCTAACTGGCTACTGTAGGGTTTAGGGTTAGTAGCTAACTGGCTGCTGTAGGGTTTAGGGTTAGTAGCTAACTGGCTAGCTGCTTAGGGTTTATGGGTTGGGGTTTAGCTAACTGGCTAGCTGCTTAGGGTTTAGGGTTAGTAGCTAACTGGCTAGCTGCTTAGGGTTTAGGGTTAGTAGCTAACTGGCTAGCTGCTTAGGGTTTAGGGTTAGTAGCTAACTGGCTAGCTGCTTAGGGTTTGGGTTAGTAGCTAACTGGCTAGCTGCTTAGGGTTTAGGGTTAGTAGCTAACTGGCTAGCTGCTTAGGGTTTTAGGGTTAGTAGCTAACTGGCTAGCTGCTTAGGGTTTAGGGTTAGTAGCTAACTGGCTGGCTGCTTAGGGTTTGAGGTTAGTAGCTAACTGGCTAGCTGCTTAGGGTTTAGGGTTAGTAGCTAACTGGCTAGCTGTAGGGTTTAGGGTTAGTAGCTAACTGGCTAGCTGCTTAGGGTTTAGGGTTAGTAGCTAACTGGCTAGCTGCTTAGGGTTTAGGGTTAGTAGCTAACTGGCTAGCTGCTTAGGGTTTAGGGTTAGTAGCTAACTGGCTAGCTGCTTAGGGTTTAGGGTTAGTAGCTAACTGGCTAGCTGCTTAGGGTTTAGGGTTAGTAGCTAACTGGCTGGCTGCTTAGGGTTTAGGGTTAGTAGCTAACTGGCTAGCTGTAGGGTTTAGGGTTAGTAGCTAACTGGCTAGCTGCTTAGGGTTTAGGGTTAGTAGCTAACTGGCTAGCTGCTTAGGGTTTAGGGTTGGTAGCTAACTGGCTAGCTGCTTAGGGTTTAGGGTTAGTAGCTAACTGGCTAGCTGCTAACAGGGTTTAGGGTTTGTAGCTAACTGGCTAGCTGCTTAGGGTTTAGGGTTTGTAGCTAACTGGCTAGCTGCTTAGGGTTTAGGGTTAGTAGCTAACTGGCTAGCTGCTTAGGGTTTAGGGTTAGTAGCTAACTGGCTAGCTGCTTAGGGTTTAGGGTTAGTAGCTAACTGGCTAGCTGCTTAGGGTTTAGGTTAGTAGCTAACTGGCTAGCTGCTTAGGGTTTAGGGTTTGTAGCTAACTGGCTAGCTGCTTAGGGTTTAGGGTTAGTAGCTAACTGGCTAGCTGCTTAGGGTTTAGGGTTAGTAGCTAACTGGCTAGCTGCTTAGGGTTTAGGGTTAGTAGCTAACTGGCTAGCTGCTTAGGGTTTAGGGTTAGTAGCTAACTGGCTAGCTGTAGGGTTTAGGGTTAGTAGCTAACTGGCTAGCTGCTTAGGGTTTTAGGTTAGTAGCTAACTGGCTAGCTGCTTAGGGTTTAGGGTTAGTAGCTAACTGGCTAGCTGCTTAGGGTTTAGGGTTAGTAGCTAACTGGCTAGCTGCTTAGGGTTTAGGGTTAGTAGCTAACTAGCTGCTTAGGGTTTAGGGTTGAGTAGCTAACTGGCTAGCTTAGGGTTTGAGGTTAGTAGCTAACTGGCTAGCTGCTTAGGGTTTAGGGTTAGTAGCTAACTGGCTAGCTGTAGCTGGTTTTGGGGTTAGTAGCTAACTGGCTGCTTCAGCTTGTAGGGTTTAGGGTTAGTAGCTAACTGGCTAGCTGCTTAGGGTTTAGGGTTAGTAGCTAACTGGCTAGCTGCTTAGGGTTTAGGGTTAGTAGCTAACTGGCTAGCTGTAGGGTTTAGGGTTTGTAGCTAACTGGCTAGCTGCTTAGGGTTTAGGGTTAGTAGCTAACTGGCTAGCTGCTTAGGGTTTAGGAGTTTGTAGCTAACTGGCTAGCTGCTTAGGGTTTAGGGTTAGTAGCTAACTGGCTAGCTGCTTAGGGTTTAGGGTTAGTAGCTAACTGGCTAGCTGCTTAGGGTTTAGGGTTAGTAGCTAACTGGCTAGCTGCTTAGGGTTTAGGGTTAGTAGCTAACTGGCTAGCTGCTTAGGGTTTAGGGTTAGTAGCTAACTGGCTAGCTGCTTAGGGTTTAGGGTTAGTAGCTAACTGGCTAGCTGCTTAGGGTTTAGGGTTAGTAGCTAACTGGCTAGCTGCTTAGGGTTTAGGGTTAGTAGCTAACTGGCTAGCTGCTTAGGGTTTAGGGTTTGTAGCTAACTGGCTAGCTGCTTAGGGTTTAGGGTTAGTAGCTAACTGGCTAGCTGCTTAGGGTTTAGGGTTAGTAGCTAACTGGCTAGCTGCTTAGGGTTTAGGGTTAGTAGCTAACTGGCTAGCTGCTTAGGGTTTAGGGTTAGTAGCTAACTGGCTAGCTGCTTAGGGTTTAGGGTTAGTAGCTAACTGGCTAGCTGCTTAGGGTTTAGGGTTTGTAGCTAACTGGCTAGCTGCTTAGGGTTTAGGGTTAGTAGCTAACTGGCTAGCTGCTTAGGGTTTAGGGTTAGTAGCTAACTGGCTAGCTGCTTAGGGTTTAGGGTTAGTAGCTAACTGGCTAGCTGCTTAGGGTTTAGGGTTGTAGCTAACTGGCTAGCTGGTTTAGGGTTTAGGGTTAGTAGCTAACTGGCTAGCTGCTTAGGGTTTAGGGTTAGTAGCTAACTGGCTAGCTGCTTAGGGTTTAGGGTTAGTAGCTAACTGGCTAGCTGCTTAGGGTTTAGGGTTAGTAGCTAACTGGCTAGCTGCTTAGGGTTTAGGGTTAGTAGCTAACTGGCTAGCTGCTTAGGGTTTAGGGTTAGTAGCTAACTGGCTAGCTGCTTAGGGTTTAGGGTTAGTAGCTAACTGGCTAGCTGCTTAGGGTTTAGGGTTAGTAGCTAACTGGTCCTCTCCTGTCCTCTCCACACCACTAGCTAACTGTCCTAGCTCTCCTGTCCTTTACCACTAGTAGCTAACTGTCCTAGCTGCTACACCACTCCTCTCCTGTCCTCCTCTTAGGGTTAGTAGCTAACTGTCCTCCTCTCCTGTCCTCTACACCACTCCTCTCCTGTCGTCCTCTCCTGTCCTCTCTACACCACTCCTCTCCTGTCCTCCTCTCCTGTCCTCTCTACACCACTCCTCTCCTGTCCTCCTCTCCTGTCCTCTCTACACCACTCCTCTCCTGTCCTCCTCTCCTGTCCTCTCCACACCACTCCTCTCCTGTTCTCTCCACACCACTCCTCTCCTGTCCTCCTCTCCTGTTCTCTCCACACCACTCCTCTCCTGTCCTCCTCTCCTGTCCTCTCTACACCACTCCTCTCCTGTCCTCCTCTCCTGTCCTCCTCTCCTGTCCTCTCCACACCACTCCTCTCCTGTCCTCTCCACACCACTCCTCTCATGTCCTCCTCTCCTGTCCTCCTCTCCTGTCCTCTCCACACCACTCCTCTCCTGTCCTCCTCTCCTGTCCTCCTCTCCTGTCCTCCCTCTGTCCTCTCCACACCACTCCTCTCCTGTCCTCCTCTCCTGTCCTCTCCACACCACTCCTCTCCTGTCCTCCTCTCCTGTCCTCCTCTCCTGTCCTCTCTACACCACTCCTCTCCTGTCCTCTCTACACCACTCCTCTCCTGTCCTCCTCTCCTGTCCTCTCCACACCACTCCTCTCCTGTCCTCCTCTCCTGTCCTCTCCACACCACTCCTCTCCTGTCCTCCTCTCCTGTCCTCTCTACACCACTCCTCTCCTGTCCTCCTCACACCACTCCTGTCCCGTCCTCTCCTCCTCCTCTCCTCTGCTCATGGTCTATGAGGTAGGCCATAACAGTACTATGGACATTCCAGACAGTTTCTCCTCAAACGCCAGGAAATATCAGTTCTGTCTTTCACACCACTGAGGACATACATAGAGAGGACGGGAGGAGACAGAGGGAGACAGAGGAGACAGAGGGAGAGAGAGGGAGACAGAGGGAGACAGAGGGAGACATAGGGGGGAGAGGGAGACAGAGGGAGACAGAGGGGAGACAGAGGGGAGAGAGAGGGAGACAGAGGAGACAGGGGAGGGGACAGACAGGGGAGACAGAGGGAGAGAGGAGACAGAGGGGAGACAGAGGAGACAGAGACATGTGGGGATGGTCAGAGTGCGTGTGCGTGTGCGTGTGCGTGTGCGTGTGTGTGTGTGTGTGTGTGTGTGTGTGTGTGTGTGTGTGTGTGTGTGTGTGTGTGTGTGTGTGTGTGTGTGTGTGTGTGTGTGTGTGTGTGTGTGTGTGTTTTCCTGCAGAGGAACCTGTATGGGGTGTTTAATAATTCAGAGAAAAATCTGGTTCCACACACACACACACACACACACACACACACACACACACACACACACACACACACACACACACACACACACACACACACACACACACACACACACACACACACACACACACACACACACACACATCACACCTACACACACACCACACACACACCTACACACACACCTACACACACACCTACACATACCTACACACACACACACACACCTACACACACCTACACACACCTACACATACCTACACACACACCTACACACACACACCTACACACACACACACCTACACACACCTACACCACACACCTTATTATCATTTCAAACCTACACACACACACCACACACACACCACACACACACACCTACACACACACACCACACACACACACACACACACACACACACACACACACACACACACACACACACACACACACACACTACACACACACACTACACACACTACACACACCTACACACACACAAACACCTACACACACACACACACACACACACACACACCTACACACCCACACACACCTACACACACCTACACACACACCTACACAGGTCTATAGTGTGGCTGGGGTGCATCTAACATCAGGTGTCCGATTGGTGGCATCAAGAAGTGAGGCGGGGAGGATAGGGGGTGTTCCCAGGGGTGTTCCTGGGTGGACAGGGAGGGCAGGGGGTGTCTCTGGGCACAGGCTGACACAGGAGGACAGTGGGTGTTCCTTGGTGGACAGGGGTGGACAGGTGTTCCTGGGAGGACAGGGGGGCACCCTGGGAGGACAGGGGTGTCCTGGGTGGACAGGGGTGGACAGGGGATATCAGGAGTGTCTGGGAGGACAGGGAAGTGCAGGTGGACAGGCCTGACAGTGGGAGTTCCTGGGTGGACAGGGGCTGGAGAGATGACAGGTGTTCCTGGGTGGATTGGAGAGGGTTGGACAGGGGAGGACAGGGAGTGTCCTGGGTGGACAGGGGGAGGCCTGACAGGGAGTGTTCTCGTGACAGGGGTTGACAGGAGGACAGGAGGTCCCAGAGTGACAAGGGGTGTCCCTGGGTGACAGGGCTGGACAGGGGAAGACAGGAGTGTCCTGGGTGACAGGGGCTCTACAGGGGTTGGAGTGACAGGAGGTCCTGGGTGAGGGGTTGGACAGGGGGACAGACAGGGAGGACAGGGAGTGTTCCTGGGTGTTAATTCTGCTGATTTAGTCTTATTCTCGTTTTTGAGGCGGCAGTGTAGCATAGTGGTTAGAGCGTTGGACTAGTAACCGGAAGGTTGCAAGTTCAAACCCCGAGCTGACAAGGTACAAATCTGTCATTCTACCCTGAACAGGCAGTTAACCCACTGTTCCTAGGCCGTCATTGAAAATAAGAATTTGTTCTTAACTGACTTGCCTATTTAAATAAAGGTTAAATTAAAAATTAAATTTCCTGTGAACCATAGTACCACACACACACACACTGATGTCTCTATCTATCTATGTGTGTTTCAGAGTTGCTTGGAACAGCCAAGAGGGTCAATGTCAACTTCCAGGACACAGACGGGTGAGTGACATCACAGTCTATACACACAGTCTATACACACAGTCTTTACACACAGTCTATACACGCCGTCTATACACACGGTCTATACACACTGTCTATAATCACGGTCTATAAACACGGTCTATAAACACAGTCTATACACAGTGAGAGAAAAGGAGAGAGAGAGAGAAAAGGAGAGAGA
>NW_025754168.1:0-2500 GCF_021184085.1 Oncorhynchus gorbuscha | reverse complement strand
AGGAGGAGGAAGAGGAGGGGGGAGGGAGGAGGAGGAAGAAGAGGAAAGGAGGGAGAAAGAGGAGGAGGAAGAGGAAAAGGATGAGGATGTAGAGGAGGATGAGGAGGATGAGGAAGAGGAAAGGAGGATGATGATGAGGAGGAAGAGGAAAGGGAGGATGATGATGAGGAGGAGGAAGAAGAGGAGGGGGAGGATGAGGAGGAGGAGGAAGAGGAATGAGTGGAGGACGATAGGAGGAGGAGGAGGATGATGAGGAGGAGGGAGGAGGAAGAAGAGGAGGGGGATGATGAGGAGGAAGAAGAGGAAAAGGATGAGGATGTAGAGGAGGAGGAGGAGCAAGAAGAGGAGGGGGGAGGGAGGAGGAGGAAGAGGAAAGGAGGAGGAGGTAGAGGAGGAGGAGGAGGAAAGAGGACCAGACAATAAAGTGAATGATATTTTTATTTCTCTCCCTCCCTTTTTTACTGCTCTCTGACTCTCTCTCTGTCTCTCATCTCTCTCCTCTCACTCTCTCCTTCCCCTCTCTCTTTTCTCCCCTATCCCTTCCTCCTGTCTCTTCCTCTCCTCTCTCCTCTCTCCATTCTCTTTCTTCCCTATCCCCTCTCTCTCTCCCTCCCTCCTCCCTCCAGGTGAGATGGAGGAGCTGGAAGCTCAGTGGTTAACGGGATCTGTCACCATGAGAAGAACGAGGTGATGTCCAGTCAGCTGGACGTTGACAACATGGCCGGAGTGTTTACATGCTGGCTACCGCAATGGGACTGTCTCTCATTACCTTCATATCAGAGCATCTCTTCTACTGGAGGTTGAGATACTGTTTCACTGGAGTCTGTACGGGAACACCGGGACTACTGTTCTCTATAAGCAGGGTAAGACTGGGGTAGGGGTAGGGGTTAGGGGTAGGGGTTAGGGGTTAGGGGTAGGGGTAGGGGGTAGGGAGGTAACTGTTTCACTGGTTAGTCTGTTAGGGAGTTAGGGGGTAGGAGGGTAGGGGTAGGAGGTAGGAGGTAGGGGGTTAGGGGTAGGGGTTAGGGGTAGGGAGAGTAACTGTTTCACTGGAGTCTGTACAGGAACACCAGGACTACTGTTCTCTAGAATAAGTAAGGGTAAGACTGGGGGTAAGGGTAGGGGGTTAGGGGGTAGGGGGGGTTAGGGGGTAGGGGTAGGGGTTAGGGATTGGGGTGATTGGTAGGTAGGGTTAGGGGTTAGGTAGGGCTAGGGCAGGAGGTAGGATTGTGGTCAGGGGCAGGGGTAGGGGTAGGAGTAACTGTTTCACTGGAATCTGTACGGGAACACCAGGACTACTGTTCTCTATAAGCAGGTAAGACTGGGGTTAGGGTAGGGTTAGGGTAGGGGTAGGGGTTAGGGGTAGGGGTTAGGGGGTAGGGGTAGGGGTTAGTGGGTAGGGGTTAGGGGTAGGGGTTAGGGGGTAGGGTAGGTAGGGGTTAGGGGTAGGGATAGGGGTAGGGGTTAGGGTAGGGGTTAGGTGGGTAGGGGGTAGGGTTAGTGGGTAGGGGTTAGGGGGTAGGGAGTTAGGGGTTAGGGGGTAGGTGTAGGGGTAGTAGGGGGTAGGGGGTAGGGGTTAGGGGTTAGGGGTTAGGGGGTAGGGTGTAGGGGTTAGGGGTAGGGGTTAGGGGTAGGGGGTAGGGGTTAGGGGTTAGGGGTAGGGGTTAGGGGTTAGGGGTAGGGGTTAGGGGTAGGGGGTAGGGGTTAGGGGGTAGGGGTAGGGGTTAGGGGTAGGGGTAGGGGTTAGGGGTTAGGGGTAGGGGTTAGGGGGTAGGGGTTAGGGGTAGGGGTTAGGGAGTAGGGGTTAGGGGTTAGGGGTTAGGGGTTAGGGGTAGGGGTTAGGGGGTAGGGGTTAGGGGTAGGGGTTAGGGGTAGGGCTAGGGGTAGGGGTTAGTGGGTAGGGGTAGGGGTTAGGGGTTAGGGGTAGGGGGTAGGGGTTAGGGGTAGGGGGTAGGGGGTAGGGGTTAGGTGGGTAGGGGGTAGGGGTTAGGGGTTAGGGGTTAGGGGGTAGGGGTTAGGGGTAGGGGGTAGGGGGTTAGGGGGTAGGGGTTAGGGGTAGGGGTAGGGGTTAGGGGTAGGGGTTAGTGGGTAGGGGTAGGGGTTAGGGGGTAGGGGGTTAGGGGGGTTAGGGGTAGTGGATAGGGGTAGGGGTTAGTGGGTAGGGGGTAGGGGTTAGGGGTAGGGGTTAGGGGTTAGGGGTAGGGGTTAGGGGGTAGGGGTAGGGGGTAGGGGTTAGGGGATTAGGGGTTAGGGGTTAGGGGTAGGGGTTAGGGGGTAGGGGTTAGGGGGTAGGGGTTAGGGGTAGGGGTTAGTGGGTAGGGGTAGGGGTTAGGGGTTAGGGGGTAGGGGTAGGGGTTAGGGGTAGGGGGTAGGGGTTAGGGTTAGGGGTAGGGGTTAGGGGGTAGGGGTTAGGGGTTAGGGGGTAGGCGGATGGGGGTAGGGGTTAGTGGGTAGGGGTAGGGGTTAGGGGGTAGGGGTTAGGGGTAGGGGTTAGGGGTAG
>NW_025754167.1:0-9516 GCF_021184085.1 Oncorhynchus gorbuscha | reverse complement strand
AACACTGTAATACCTGGAACAATACCCACAGAACACTGTAGTACCTGGAACAATACCCACAGTAATACCTGGAACAATACCCATATAATATCAAGCTGAACTTCGGCAAGACGGAGCTGCTCTTCCTCCCGGGGAAGGACTGCCCGTTCCATGATCTCGCCATCACGGTTGACAACTCCATTGTGTCCTCCTCCCAGAGCGCTAAGAACCTTGGCGTGATCCTGGACAACACCCTGTCGTTCTCAACTAACATCAAGGCGGTGGCCCGTTCCTGTAGGTTCATGCTCTACAACATCCGCAGAGTACGACCCTGCCTCACACAGGAAGCGGCGCAGGTCCTAATCCAGGCACTTGTCATCTCCCGTCTGGATTACTGCAACTCGCTGTTGGCTGGGCTCCCTGCCTGTGCCATTAAGCCCCTACAACTCATCCAGAACGCCGCAGCCCGTCTAGTGTTCAACCTTCCCAAGTTCTCTCACGTCACCCCGCTCCTCCGCTCTCTCCACTGGCTTCCAGTTGAAGCTCGCATCCGCTACAAGACCATGGTGCTTGCCTACGGAGCTGTGAGGGGAACGGCACCTCAGTACCTCCAGGCTCTGATCAGGCCCTACACCCAAATAAGGGCACTGCGTTCATCCACCTCTGGCCTGCTCGCCTCCCTACCACTGAGGAAGTACAGTTCCCGCTCAGCCCAGTCAAAACTGTTCGCTGCTCTGGCTCCCCAATGGTGGAACAAACTCCCTCACGACGCCAGGACAGCGGAGTCAATCACCACCTTCCGGAGACACCTGAAACCCCACCTCTTTAAGGAATACTTAGGATAGGATAAAGTAATCCTTCTCACCCCCTCCCCCCTTAAAATATTTAGATGCACTATTGTAAAGTGGCTGTTCCACTGGATGTCATAAGGTGAATGCACCAATTTGTAAGTCGCTCTGGATAAGAGCGTCTGCTAAATGACTTAAATGTAAATGTAAATGTAATACCCACAGTAATACCTGGAACAATACCCACAGTAATACCTGGAACAATACCCACAGTAATACCTGGAACAATACCCACAGTAATACCTGAGACAATACCCACAGTAATACCTGGAACAATACCCACAGTAATACCTGGAACAATACCCACAGAACACACTGTAATACCTGGAACAATACCCACAGTACAGTAGTATTTGAAGACAAACAGCAAGTCCACAGAGATGAGGGTGATTCCAGTCTACAGTCTGACCTTAATGAGTTTGGATCAGAGTAAAGGTCACAGTCACAGAGTAAAGGTCACAGTCACAGGTAAGGTCGACCCAGCTGTAGAACATCTACATTACATAGCGGGGTGACTTCCTGCTTCACAACATCAACACAACTGAAATCTGTCAGGACTCCCGAGCACGATAGTCTGTCTCACCTCTCAACCAGCTGCTTGTATCTGGGGATCTCTCTGGCGTAGAGCAGCTTGTTCACCGGAGAGTCCTAGGGTCAACAAAACCACCCGTCATCACTACACGTGTTCCATATGGATTAGAAAATATAGATACAAGACTCCTTTCCCACTTAACCTGTTCTCACAGGCTAAGTTGTCTGGACAGACCTGATGAAGAGGCGACAAGAGCTGAGAATCTGAATCGATATCAATTGTAATGTCGATGACTGATTTCTCCCTACTGTATTATTGAAAATTACCATCAACAAAATATCACACAAATCAAGATGTTGAAACAGGTATTATTATTAATAATAGAGAAAATATATACAAAATAAAAAATAAACAAGTTAAACAAAGAAATAAACATCAGCAGAGGAACATCTCTGACCGTCCACTTTGTGTTCTGAGGTGAACAGGAGTCGATGGAACGTCTGAGCGATGACCGAGAGGACGGCGTCACGCTATCCGTCACCTGGGCGTCAACACAAACTGAGGTTCTTCAGGATGTTGACCCAGAACCTCAGAGGCAGGCTGGGAGGGAACGCAAGGACATGAAAATATACAACAAAACAAACCAATATCACAGTTGATCACCGACACTGTTTTTAAAATCTTAAATTTTACCTTTATTTAACCAGGCAAGTCAGTTTAAGAACCAATTCTTATTTTCAATGACGGCCTAGGAACGATGGGTTAACTGCCTGTTCGGGGGCAGAACGACAGATTTGTACCTTGTCAGCTCGGGGTTTGAACTCGCAACCTTCGGTTACTAGTCCAACGCTCTAACCACTAGGCTACTCTAGGACGCGCGAGGTGATGTCTGCTCTGTCACCGATGACAAAAACTGACCTGTTGGTCTTCCAGATGTGTGCGGTCTCGAGGTCACGATGACAAACTGACCTGGTCTTCCAGATGTGCACGGTCTCGGGGGTCGTCGATGCCGTGTTTCTCCGCCATGTCATCCAGGAAGTCAAAGAAGAAGCGCACAGCGATGGGAGGAGGGGGCGCTTGGTGTTGAGAATGGCTATGAACACATCGTCTACAAACTTCTGCAGCGTCCCCTAGAGAGGAGAGAGATAACATCCTCTAGACACACAGCTAGGTTGGGGCCCACTCCCCTCCTCCCCCCCCCGACAGTAGGGCCCGCTCCCCTCCTCCCCGACAGTAGGGGCCCGCTCCCCCTCCTCCCCCCCGACAGTAGGGGCCCGCTCCCCTCCTCCCCCCGACAGTAGGGCCCGCCCCTCCTCCCCCCCGACAGTAGGGCCCGCTCCCCTCCTCCCCCGACAGTAGGGCCCCGCTCCCCCCTCCCCCCCCGACAGTAGGGCCCGCTCCCCTCCTCCCCGACAGTAGGGCCGCTCCCCTCCTCCCCCGACAGTAGGGCCCGCTCCTCCTCCTCTCGACAGTAGGGCCCACTCCCCTCGACAGTAGGGCCCGCTCCCCTCCTCCCCTCGACAGTAGGGCCCGCTCCCCTCCTCCCCCCGACAGTAGGGCCCGCTCCCCTCCTCCTCTCGACAGTAGGGCCCGCTCCCCGACAGTAGGGCCCGGTCCCCTCCTCCCCCGACAGTGAGGGCTCACTCCCCTCCTCCCCCCGACAGTAGAGCCCGCTCCGTCCTCCCCCAGTAGAGCCCGCTCCCTCCCCCCCCCGACAGTAGGGCCGCTCCCGTCCTCCCTCGACAGTGAGACCCGCTCCCCACCTCCCCATGACAGTAGGGCCCGCTCCCCCCTCCCCTGACAGTAGGGCCCGCTCCCCCTCCCCTCGACAGTAGGAACCCCGCTCCCCCTCCTCCCCGACAGTAGGTCCCGCTTCTCCCCCGACAGTAGGGCCCGCTCTCCCCTCCTCCCCTCGACAGTAGGGCCCGCTCCCCTCCTCCCCTCGACAGTAGGGCCCGCTCCCCTCCTCCCCTCGACAGTAGGGCCCGCTCCGCTCCTCCTCTCGACAGTAGGGCCCGCTCCCCTCCTCCCCCTCGACAACAGTGCCCGCTCACCTCGACAGTAGGGCCCGCTCCCTTCCTCCCCCGACAGTAGGGCCCGCTTCCCCCCTCCCCCGACAGTGGGCCCGCTCCCCCTCCCCCGACAGTAGGTCCCGCTTCCCGCTCCCCGACAGTAGGGCCCGCTCCCCTCCTCCCCCCGACAGTAGGGCCCGCTCCTCCTCCCCGACTGTAGGGCCCGCTCCCCTCCTCCCCCGACAGTAGGTCCCGCTTCCCCGCTCCCCCTACAGTAGGGCCCGCTCCCCTCCTCCCCCCGACAGTAGGGCCCACTCCCTCCTCCCCCCGACAGTAGAGCCCGCTCCCCTTCTCCCCGACAGTAGGGCCCGCTCCCCTCCTCCCCCGACAGTAGGGCCCGCTCCCGTCCTCCCCTCGACAGTAGGGCCCACTCCCCACCTCCCCTGACAGTAGGGCCCGCTCCCCTCCTCCCCTCGACAGTAGGTCCCGTCTTCCCCTCCTCCCCTCGACAGTAGGTCCCGCTTCCCCCCCCCCCGACAGTAGGGCCCGCTCCCCTCCTCCCCGACAGTAGGTCCCGCTTCCCCCCTCCCCCCGACAGTAGGGCCCCGCTCCCCCCTCCCCTCGACAGTAGGGCCCGCTCCCCTCCTCCCTCGACAGTAGGGCCCGCTCCCCTCCTCCCCTCGACAGTAGGGCCCGCTCCCCTCCTCCCTCGACAGTAGGGCCCGCTCCCCTCCTCCCCTCGACAGTAGGGCCCGCTCCCCCTCCTCCCCTCGACAGTAGGGCCCGCTCCGCTCCTCCTCTCGACAGTAGGGCCCGCTCCCCTCCTCCCCTCGACAGTAGGGCCCGCTCCGCTCCTCCTCTCGACAGTAGGGCCCACTCTCCCCGACAGTAGGGCCTGCTCCCCTCCTCCCCCTGACAGTAGGGCCCGGCTCCCCTCCTCCCCCGACAGTAGGGCCCGCTCCCCTCCTCCCTCGACAGCAGTGCCCGCTCACCTCGACAGTAGGGCCCGCTCCTTCCTCCCCCCGACAGTAGGGCCCACTTCCCCCTCCCCCGACAGTAGGGCCCGCTCCCCTCCTCCCCCGACAGTAGGTCCCGCTTCCCCCTCCCCCCGACAGTAGGGCCCGCTCCCCTCCTCCCCTCGACAGTAGGGCCCGCTCCCCTCCTCCCCTCGACAGTAGGGCCCCGCTCCCCTCCTCCCCTCGACAGTAGCCCGCTCCCCCTCCCTCGACAGTAGGGCCCGCTCCGCTCCTCCCCCCGACAGTAGGGCCCGCTCCACTCCTCCCCCCGACAGTAGGGCCCGCTCCCCTCCTCCCCCCGACAGTAGGGCCCGCTCCCCTCCCCTCGACAGCAGTGCCCGCTCACCTCGACAGTAGGGCCCGCTCCCTTCCTCCCCCCGAGGAGGGGAGCTGGTCCTATTGTCAGGAGAAGATGAATTCACCTTTCAGCAGGACAATAACCTGGTTCAGTCTGCTTTCCAGCAGACACTGGGAGATGAATTCACCTCAGCAGGACAATAACCTGGTTCAGTCTGCTTTCCACCAGACACTGGGAGATGAATTCACCTTTCAGCAGGACAATAACCTGGTTCAGTCTGCTTTCCAGCAGACACTGGGAGATGAATTCACCTTTCATCAGGACAATAACCTGGTTCAGTCTGCTTTCCACCAGACACTGGGAGATGAATTCACCTTTCAGCAGGACAATAACCTGGTTCAGTCTACTTTCCACCAGACACTGGGAGATGAATTCACCTTTCAGCAGGACAATAACCTGGTTCAGTCTGCTTTCCACCAGACACTGGGAGATGAATTCACCTTTCAGCAAGACAATAACCTGGTTCAGTCTGCTTTCCAGCAGACACTGGGAGATGAATTCACCTTTCAGCAGGACAATAACCTGGTTCAGTCTGCTTTCCACCAGACCCTGGGAGATGAATTCACCTTTCAGCAGGACAATAACCTGGTTCAGTCTGCTTTCCACCAGACACTGGAGATGAATTCACCTTTCAGCAGGACAATAACCTGGTTCAGTCTGCTTTCCACCAGACACTGGGAGATGAATTCACCTTTCAGCAAGACAATAACCTGGTTCAGTCTGCTTTCCAGCAGACACTGGGAGATGAATTCACCTTTCAGCAGGACAATAACCTGGTTCAGTCTGCTTTCCACCAGACCCTGGGAGATGAATTCACCTTTCAGCAGGACAATAACCTGGTTCAGTCTGCTTTCCACCAGACACTGGGAGATGAATTCACCTTTCAGCAACATCAGCTGGGAGTCTCTAAAACCCCCTATGAGTCACTACATGTTAGAATCACCTAACAGCTGGGAGTCTCTAAAACCCCCTATGAGTCACTACATGTTAGAATCACCTAACAGCTGGGAGTCTCTAAAACCCCCTATGAGTCACTACATGTCAGAATCACCTAACAGCTGGGAGTCTCTAAAACCCCCTATGAGTCACTACATGTCAGAATCACCTAACAGCTGGGAGTCTCTAAAACCCCTATGAGTCACTACATGTCAGAATCACCTAACAGCTGGGAGTCTCTAAAACCCCCTATGAGTCACTAAATGTCAGAATCACCTAACAGCTGGGAGTCTCTAAAACCCCCTATGAGTCAATACATGTTAGAATCACCTAACAGCTGGGAGTCTCTAAAACCCCCTATGAGTCACTACATGTCAGAATCACCTAACAGCTGGGAGTCTCTAAAACCCCCTATGAGTCACTACATGTTAGAATCACCTAACAGCTGGGAGTCTCTAAAACCCCCTATGAGTCACTACATGTTAGAATCACCTAACAGCTGGGAGTCTCTAAAACCCCCTATGAGTCACTACATGTTAGAATCACCTAACAGCTGGGAGTCTCTAAAACCCCCTATGAGTCACTACATGTTAGAATCACCTTGATTCTAACCACGGCCTGTCCTTGGACACTGTGCGATCAAACCTCCAAACGAGCTTCAATGCCATACAACACTCCTTCCGTGGCCTCCAACTGCTCTTAAACGCTAGTAAAACCAAATGCATGCTTTTCAACCGTTAGCTGCCTGCCCGCACGCCTGACCAGCATCACCACCCTGGACGGTTCCGACCTTGAATATGTGGACATCTATAAGTACCTAGGTGTCTGGCACGACTGTAAACTCTCCTTCCAGACCCACATCAAACATCTCCAATCGAAAATCAAATCAAGAGTCGGCTTTCTATTCCGCAACAAAGCCTCCTTCACTCACGCTGCCAAGCTTACCCTAGTAAAACTGACTATCCTACCGATCCTCGACTTCGGCGATGTCATCAACAAAATTGCTTCCAACACTCTACTCAGCAAACTGGATGCAGTTTATCACAGTGCCATCCGTTTTGTCACTAAAGCACCTTATACCACCCACCACTGCGACTTGTATGCTCTAGTCGGCTGGCCCTCGCTACGTATTCGTCGCCAGACCCACTGGCTCCAGGTCATCTACAAGGCCATGCTAGGTAAAGCTCCGCCTTATCTCAGTTCACTGGTCACGATGGCAACACCCATCCGTAGCACGCGCTCCAGCAGGTGTATCTCATTGATCATCCCTAAAGCCAACACCTCATTCGACGCCTTCGTTCCAGTACTCTGCTGCCTGCGACTGGGCGAATTGCAAAAAAAAATCGCTGAAGTTGGAGACTTTTATCTCCTCACCAACTTCAAACATCAGCTATCTGAGCAGCTAACCGATCGCTGCAGCTGTACATAGTCTATTGGTAAATAGCCCACCCATTTTCACCTACCTCATCCCCATACTGTTTTTATTTATTTATTTTCTGCTCTTTTGCACACCAATATCTCTACCTGTACATGACCATCTGATCATTTATCACTCCAGTGTTAATCTGCAAAATTGTAATTATTCGCCTACCTCCTCATGACTTTTGCACACATTGTATATAGACTCCCCTTTTTTTTTCTACTGTGTTATTGACTTGTTAATTGTTTACTCCATGTGTAACTCTGTGTTGTCTGTTCACACTGCTATGCTTTATCTTTGGCCAGGTCACAGTTGCAAATGAGAACTTGTTCTCAACTAGCCTACCTGGTTAAATAAGGTGTTCTCAACTAGCCTACCTGGTTAAATAAAGGTGTTCTCAACTAGCCTACCTGGTGAAAAAATAAAAATAAATAAATAAACAGCTGGGAGTCTTTCTGAGTCAGTCTCTAAGAGCTGTGAGTCTTTCTGGGTCAGTCTCTAAGACCTGTGAGTCTTTCTGGGTCAGTTTCTAAGAGCGGTGAGTCTTTCTGGGTCAGTCTCTAAGAGCGGTGAGTCTTTCTGGGTCAGTCTATAAGAGCTGTGAGTCTTTCTAGGTCAGTCTCTAAGAGCTGTGAGTCTTTCTGGGTCAGTCTCTAAGAGCGGTGAGTCTTTCTGGGTCAGTCTCTAAGAGCTGTGAGTCTTTCTGGGTCAGTCTCAAAGAGCGGTGAGTCTTTCTGGGTCAGTCTCTAAGAGCTGTGAGTCTTTCTGGGTCAGTCTCTAAGAGCTGTGAGTCTTTCTGGGTCAGTCTCTAAGAGCTGTGAGTCTTTCTGGGTCTGTCTCTAAGAGCTGTGAGTCTTTCTGTGTCAGTCTAAGAGCTGTGAGTCTTTCTGGGTCAGTCTCTAAGAGCTGTGAGTCTTTCTGGGTCAGTCTCTAAGAGCGGTGAGTCTTTCTGGGTCAGTCTCTAAGAGATGTGAGTCTTTCTGGGTCAGTCTCACAGAGCGGTGAGTCTTTCTGGGTCAGTCTCTAAGAGCTGTGAGTCTTTCTGGGTCAGTCTCTAAGAGCAGTGAGTCTTTCTGGGTCAGTCTCTAAGAGCGGTGAGTCTTTCTGGGTCAGTCTCTAAGAGCTGTGAGTCTTTCTGGGTCAGTCTCTAAGAGCGGTGAGTCTTTCTGGGTCAGTCTCTAAGAGCGGTGAGTCTTTCTGGGTCAGTCTCTAAGAGCGGTGAGTCTTTCTGGGTCAGTCTCTAAGAGCTGTGAGTCTTTCTGGGTCAGTCTCTAAGAGCGGTGAGTCTTTCTGGGTCAGTCTCTAAGAGCGGTGAGTTTTTCTGGGTCAGTCTCTAAGAGCTGTGAGTCTTTCTGGGTCAGTCTCTAAGAGCTGTGAGTCTTTCTGGGTCAGTCTCTAAGAGCGGTGAGTCTTTCTGGGTCAGTCTCTAAGAGCTGTGAGTCTTTCTGGGTCAGTCTCTAAGAGCGGTGAGTCTTTCTGGGTCAGTCTCTAAGAGCGGTAGGTCTTTCTGGGTCAGTCTCTAGAGCGGTGAGTCTTTGGGTCAGTCTCTAGAGCTGTGATCTTTCCTGGGTCAGTCTCTAGAGCGGTGAGTCTTTCTGGGTCAGTCTCTGGAGCGGTGAGTCTTTTCTGGGTCAGTCTCTAAGAGCTGTGAGTCTTTCTGAGTCAGTCTTCAGAGCTGTGAGTCTTTCTGGGTCAGTCTCTAAGAGCGGTGAGTCTTTCTGGGTCAGTCTCTAGAGCGGTGAGTCTTTCTGGGTCAGTCTCTAAGAGCTGTGAGTCTTTCTGGGTCAGTCTCTAGAGCGGTGAGTCTTTCTGGGTCAGTCTCTAAGAGCGGTGAGTCTTTCTGGGTCAGTCTCTAAGAGCTGTGAGTCTTCTGGGTCAGTCTCTAAGAGCTGTGAGTCTTTCTGGGTCAGTCTCTAAGAGCGGTGAGTCTTTCTGGGTCAGTCTCTAAGAGCGGTGAGTCTTTCTGGGTCAGTCTCTAAGAGCGGTGAGTCTTTCTGGGTCAGTCTCTAAGAGCTGTGAGTCTTTCTGGGTCAGTCTCTAAGAGCGGTGAGTCTTTCTGGGTCAGTCTCTAAGAGCGGTGAGTCTTTCTGGGTCAGTCTCTAAGAGCTGTGAGTCTTTCTGGGTCAGTCTCTAAGAGCTGTGAGTCTTTCTGGGTCAGTCTCTAAGAGCGGTGAGTCTTTCTGGGTCAGTCTCTAAGAGCGGTGAGTCTTTCTGGGTCAGTCTCTAAGAGCTGTGAGTCTTTCTGGGTCAGTCTCTAAGAGCGGTGAGTCTTTCTGGGTCAGTCTCTAAGAGCGGTGAGTCTTTCTGGGTCAGTCTCTAAGAGCGGTGAGTCTTTCTGGGTCAGTCTCTAAGAGCGGTGAGTCTTTCTGGGTCAGTCTCTAAGAGCGGTGAGTCTTTCTGGGTCAGTCTCTAAGA
>NW_025754166.1:0-9518 GCF_021184085.1 Oncorhynchus gorbuscha | reverse complement strand
ACCGTTCAGTTTTTGGTGGGGAGGCTTCTAGGGCCCTGGCTTCCCTATGCCAAGGTGATCGATCCATAACGGATTACTCTATAGAGTTTCGCACTCTTGCTGCCTCTAGTGACTGGAACGAGGCCGGCGCTGCTCGCTCGTTTTCTGGAGGGACTCCACGCAGTGGTCAAAGATGAGATTCTCTCTCGGGAGGTTCCTTCCAGTGTGGACTCTTTGATTGCTCTCGCCATCCGCATAGAACGACGGGTAGATCTTCGTCACCAAGCTCGTGGAAGAGAGCTCGCGTCAACGGTGTTTCCCTGCTCCGCATCGCAACCATCTCCCTCCTCTGGCTCAGAGACTGAGCCCATGCAGCTGGGAGGTATTCGCATCTCGACCAAGGAGAGGGAACGGAGGATCACCAACCGCCTGTGCCTCTATTGCGGATTTGATGGACATTTTGTCAATTCATGTCCAGTAAAGGCCAGAGCTCATCAGTAAGCGGAGGGCTACTGGTGAGCGCTACTACTCAGGTCTCTTCATCTAGATCCTGTACTACTATGTCGGTCCATCTACGCTGGACCGGTTCGGGTGCTACATGCAGTGCCTTGATTGACTCTGGGGCTGAGGGTTGTTTCATGGACGAAGCATGGGCTCGGAAACATGACATTCCTTTCAGACAGTTAGACAAGCCTACGCCCATGTTTGCCTTAGATGGTAGTCATCTTCCCAGTATCAGATTTGAGACACTACCTTTAACTCTCACAGTATCTGGTAACCACAGTGAGACTATTTCTTTTTTGATTTTTCGTTCACCTTTTACACCTGTTGTTTTGGGTCATCCCTGGCTAGTATGTCATAATCCTTCTATTAATTGGTCTAGTAATTCTATCCTATCCTGGAACGTTTCTTGTCATGTGAAGTGTTTAATGTCTGCCATCCCTCCCATTTCTTCTGTTCCCACTTCTCAGGAGGAACCTGGCGATTTGACAGGAGTGCCGGAGGAATATCATGATCTGCGCACGGTCTTCAGTCGGTCCCGAGCCAACTCCCTTCCTCCTCACCGGTCGTATGATTGTAGTATTGATCTCCTTCCGGGGACCACTCCTCCTCGGGGTAGACTATACTCTCTGTCGGCTCCCGAACGTAAGGCTCTCGAGGATTATTTATCTGTGTCTCTTGACGCCGGTACCATAGTGCCTTCTTCCTCTCCGGCCGGGCGGGGTTCTTTGTTAAGAAGAAGGACGGTACTCTGCGCCCCTGCGTGGATTATCGAGGGCTGAATGACATAACGGTTAAGAATCGTTATCCGCTTCCCCTTATGTCATCAGCCTTCGAGATTCTGCAGGGAGCCAGGTGCTTTACTAAGTTGGACCTTCGTAACGCTTACCATCTCGTGCGCATCAGAGAGGGGGACGAGTGGAAAACGGCGTTTAACACTCCGTTAGGGCATTTTGAGTACCGGGTTCTGTCGTTTGGTCTCGCCAATGCGCCAGCTGTTTTTCAGGCATTAGTTAATGATGTTCTGAGAGACATGCTGAACATCTTTGTTTTTGTCTATCTTGACGATATCCTGATTTTTTCACCGTCACTCGAGATTCATGTTCAGCACGTTCGACGTGTTCTACAGCGCCTTTTAGAGAATTGTCTCTACGTAAAGGCTGAGAAGTGCTCTTTTCATGTCTCCTCCGTTACTTTTCTCGGTTCCGTTATTTCCGCTGAAGGCATTCAGATGGATTCCGCTAAGGTCCAAGCTGTCAGTGATTGGCCCGTTCCAAGGTCACGTGTCGAGTTGCAGCGCTTTTTAGGTTTCGCTAATTTCTATCGGCGTTTCATTCGTAATTTCGGTCAAGTTGCTGCCCCTCTCACAGCTCTTACTTCTGTCAAGACGTGTTTTAAGTGGTCCGGTTCCGCCCAGGGAGCTTTTGATCTTCTAAAAGAACGTTTTACGTCCGCTCCTATCCTCGTTACTCCTGACGTCACTAGACAATTCATTGTCGAGGTTGACGCTTCAGAGGTAGGCGTGGGAGCCATTCTATCCCAGCGCTTCCAGTCTGACGATAAGGTTCATCCTTGCGCTTATTTTTCTCATCGCCTGTCGCCATCTGAGCGCAACTATGATGTGGGTAACCGTGAACTGCTCGCCATCCGCTTAGCCCTAGGCGAATGGCGACAGTGGTTGGAGGGGGCGACCGTTCCTTTTGTCGTTTGGACAGACCATAAGAACCTTGAGTACATCCGTTCTGCCAAACGACTTAATGCCCGTCAAGCTCGTTGGGCGTTGTTTTTCGCTCGTTTCGAGTTTGTGATTTCTTACCGTCCGGGTAGCAAAAACACCAAGCCTGATGCCTTATCCCGTCTGTTTAGTTCTTCTGTGGCTTCTACTGATCCCGAGGGGATTCTTCCTTATGGGCGTGTTGTCGGGTTAACAGTCTGGGGAATTGAAAGACAGGTTAAGCAAGCACTCACGCACACTGCGTCGCCGCGCGCTTGTCCTAGTAACCTCCTTTTCGTTCCTGTTTCCACTCGTCTGGCTGTTCTTCAGTGGGCTCACTCTGCCAAGTTAGCTGGTCATCCCGGTGTTCGAGGCACTCTTGCGTCTATTCGCCAGCGCTTTTGGTGGCCGACTCAGGAGCGTGACACGCGCCGTTTCGTGGCTGCTTGTTCGGACTGCGCGCAGACTAAGTCGGGTAACTCTCCTCCTGCCGGTCGTCTCAGACCGCTCCCCATTCCTCTCGACCATGGTCTCACATCGCCCTAGACTTCATTACCGGTCTGCCTTTGTCTGCGGGGAAGACTGTGATTCTTACGGTTGTCGATAGGTTCTCTAAGGCGGCACATTTCATTCCCTCGCTAAACTTCCTTCCGCTAAGGAGACGGCACAAATCATCATCGAGATTGTGTTCAGAATTCATGGCCTCCCGTTAGACGCCGTTTCAGACAGAGGCCCGCAATTCCACGTCACAGTTTTGGAGGAGTTCTGTCGTTTGATTGGTGCGTCCGTCAGTCTCTCTTCCGGGTTTCATCCCCAGTCTAACGGTCAAGCAGAGAGGGCCAATCAGACGATTGGTCGCATACTACGCAGCCTTTCTTTCAGAAACCCTGCGTCTTGGGCAGAACAGCTCCCCTGGGCAGAATACGCTCACAACTCGCTTCCTTCGTCTGCTACCGGGTTATTCGTTTCAGAGTAGTCTGGGTTACCAGCCTCTGTTCTCATCCCAGCTTGCCGAGTCCAGCGTTCCCCTCCGCTCAAGCGTTTGTCCAATCGCTAGGGAGCGCACCTGAGGAGGGTGAGGTCTGCACTTTGCCGGGTTACAGGGCACAGACTGTGAGTGCCGCCAACAGTCTGAGGATTAAGAGTCCGCTGCATGTTGCGGCCAGAGAGTGTGGCTTTCTTCACTCGCAACCTTCCTCTTACGACAGCTTCGTGTAGTTGACTCCGCGGGGTTCATTGGTCCGTTCGTGTCTCCCAGGTCATTAAACCCGCTGTGCGATTAAGCTTCTTCCTCGCATGATCTGGCTGCGTCCATCCTGTCTTCCATGTCTCCTGTGTCAAGCTCCTTTCTTCGCACCCCGTTCGTCTTCCTCTTCCCCTCCCCGTCCTTGTCGAGAGCGCACTCTAGCTGACAAGGTACGTAAGATCATGGACATGCTTTCGGGGACGGGTCACCAATACTTAGTGGATTGGGAGGGTTACGGTCCTGAGGAGAGGGGAGTTGGGTTCCGTCTCGGGACGTGCTGGACCGTTCCGCTATTGATGATTTCCTCCGTTGCCGCCAGGTTCCTTCCGAGTGCGCCAGGAGGCGCTCGGTGAGTGGGGGGTACTGTCATGTTTTGTCATTGATTATCATGTCTTGTCCCTGTGCTTCCCTTCTATTCGTTTCCTCTGCTGGTCTTATTAGGTTCTTCCTTCTATCCCTCTCTCTCCCCTCCCCTCTCTCACTCTCTCTCGCTCTCTCTTTCTCTATCGCTCCCGCTCCTGCCCCAGTTGTTCCTATTCCCCTAATCAATCATTTAGTCTTCCCACACCTGTTCCCGATCCTTTTCCCTGATTAGAGTCCCTATTTCTCTCCTTGTTTTCCGTTCCTGCCCTGTCGGATCCTTTGTCTATAATTCACCGTCCTGTGTCTATGTATTGCCCTGTCGGTCGTGTTTCCCTCAGATGCTGCGTGGTGAGCAGGTGTCTGAGCCTGCTAGGTTCAAGTGCCTTCCCGAGGCAACCTGCAGTTCTTGATCAAGTCTCCAGTCTGTTCTCGTCTTTACGAGTAGTATTATGCCTTTTGTTTTGTAAAGTATCTTTACTGGATTAAAACTCTGCTTTTCGCCAAGTCGCTTTGGTCCTCATTCACCTGCATAACAACTTGTTGGTTGCTTTTTCCTGCTATTCCTTCACACTGCGGTCCAACTCATCTCAATTGGGTTGAGGTCGGGCGATTGTGGAGGCCAGGTCATCTGATGCAGCACTCCTATTCCTCTCTCCTCTTGAAAACCAAAGTCCCACTAAGCGCAAACCAGATGGGATGTTGTATCGCTAAAGAATGCTATGGTAGCCATGGTGGTTAAGTTTACCTTGAATGCTAAGTAAATCACAGATAGTGTCATCAGCAAACACCCCCACACCATCACACCTCCTCCTCCATGCTTCACGGTGGAACTACACATTCGGAGATCATCCGTGCACCTACTCTGCTTCTCACTAAGACACTGCGGTCAAATTTGGACTCATCAAACCAAAGGACAGATTCCCACTGGCCTAATGTCCATTGCTTGTGTTTCTGGCTCAAGCAAGTCTCTTCTTATTGGTGTCCTTTAGTAGTGGTTTCCTTGTAGAAATTGACCATGAAGACATGATTCACACAGTCTCCTCTGAACAGTTGATGTTGAGATTTGTATTTTACTTGAACGCTGTGAAGCATTTATTTGGGCTGCAATTTCTGAGGCTGGTAACTGTAATGAACTTATCCTCTGCAGCAGAGGTAACTCTGGGTCTTACTTTCCTGTGGCGGTCCTCATGAAAACCAGTTTCATCATAGATCTTGATGGTTTTTGCAACTGCACTTGAATAAACTTTTAAAGTTCTTGAAATGTTCCATATTTGACTGACCTTTCGTTTCCTCTGCTGGTCTTATTTGGTTCTTTCCCTTCTATCCCTCTCTCTCCCCTCCCTCTCTCACTCTCTCGCTCTCTCTCTCTCTCTATCGTTCGTTCCTGCTCCCAGCTGTTCCTATTCCCCTAATCATTTTAGTCTTCCCACACCTGTTCCCGATCCTTTCCCCTGATTAGAGTCCCTATTTATTCCTTTGTGATCCGCTCCTGTCCGTCGGTTCCTTGTATTGTATTCACCATGCTGTGATTGCGTTTCGCCCTGTCCTGTCGTGTTTTTGCCGTGATTGTGTATCACCCTGTCCTGTCGTGTTTTTGCCTTCATCAGATGCTGCGTGTGAGCAGGTGTCTCAGTCGACTACGGCCTGCGCCACCCGGGCGACCTGCAGTCTGTGGTCGCTTCTCCAGTTGTTTCCCTCTACAAGTCTAGAGGATTTCTGTTATTCCGTTTTGGACTTAATAAACTCTGTTTCTGTTAAGTCGCTTTTGGGTCCTCTTTCACCTGCATGACAGAAGGAACCGACCAAGGAATGGACCCAGCGACTTCAGACGCTCGTTACACTGCCGTCGAGATCCAAGGAGCCATGCTCGGCAGACACGAGCAGGAATTGTCCGCTGCTCGCCATGCCGTGGAGAACCTGGCCGCTCAGGTTTCCGACCTCTCTGGACAGTTCCAGAGTCTACGCCTCGTGCCACCTGTTACTTCCTGGCCTGCCGAGCCTCCAGAACCTAGGGTTAATAACCCACCTTGCTACTCCGGGCAGCCCACTGAGTGCCGCTCCTTTCTCACGCAGTGTGAGATTGTGCCTTCTCTCCAACCCAACACATACTTCTAGAGAGAGAGCTCGGGTTGCTTACGCCATTTCACTCCTTACTGGCCGGGCTCGAGAATGGGGCACAGCTATCTGGGAGGCAAGGGCTGATTGCTCTATCAAATTCCAGAACTTTAAAGAGGAGATGATTCGGGTTTTTGACCGTTCAGTTTTTGGTGGGGAGGCTTCTAGGGCCCTGGCTTCCTTATGCCAAGGTGAACGGTCCATAACGGATTATTCCATTGAGTTTCGCACTCTTGCTGCCTCTAGTGAGTGGAACGAGCCGGCGCTGCTCGCTCGTTTTCTGGAGGACTCCACGCAGTGGTTAAGGATGAGATTCTCTCCCGGGAGGTTCCTTCAGATGTGGACTCTTGATTGCTCTCGCCATCCGCATAGAACGACGGGTAGATCTTCGTCACCGGGCTCGTGGAAGAGAGCTCGCATCAACGGTGTTTCCCTGCTCCGCATCGCAACCATCTCCCTCCTCTGGCTTTGAGACTGAGCCCATGCAGCTGGGAGGGATTCGCATCTCGACAAGGAGAGGGAACGGAGGATCACCAACCGCCTGTGCCTCTATTGCGGAGTTGCTGGACATTTTGTTAATTCATGTCCAGTAAGAGGCCAGAGCCCATCAGTAAGCGGAGGGCTACTGGTGAGCGCTACTACTCAGTCCTCTTCATCTAGATCTTGTACTACTATGTCGGTCCATCTACGCTGGACCGGTTCGGTGCTACATGCAGTGCCTTGATTGACTCTGGGGCTGAGGGTTGTTTCATGGATCGAAGCATGGGTTCGGAAACATAACATTCCTTTCAGACCGTTAGACAAGCCTACGCCCATGTTTGCCTTAGATGGTAGTCATCTTCCCAGTATCAAATTTGAGACACTACCTTTAACTCTCACAGTATCTGGTAACCACAGTGAGACTATTTCTTTTTTGATTTTCCGTTCACCGTTTACACCTGTTGTTTTGGGTCATCCCTGGCTAGTATGTCATAATCCTTCTATTAATTGGTCTAGTAATTCTATCCTATCCTGGAACGTTTCTTGTCATGTGAAGTGTTTAATGTCTGCCATCCCTCCCGTTTCTTCTCTCCCTACTTCTCAGGAGGAACCTGGCGATTTGACAGGAGTGCCGGAGGAATATCATGATCTGCGCACGGTCTTCAGTCGGTCCCGAGCCAACTCCCTTCCTCCTCACCGGTCGTATGATTGTAGTATTGATCTCCTTCCAGGGACCACGCCTCCGAGGTAGACTATACTCTCTGTCGGCTCCCGAACGTAAGGCTCTCGAGGATTATTTGTCTGTGTCTCTTGACGCCGGTACCATAGTGCCTTCTTCTTCTCCGGCCGGGGCGGGGTTCTTTTTTGTTAAGAAGAAGGACGGTACTCTGCGCCCTGCGTGATTATCGAGGGCTGAATGACATAACGGTTAAGAATCGTTATCCGCTTCCCCTTATGTCATCAGCCTTCGAGATTCTGCAGGGAGCCAGGTGCTTTACTAAGTTGGACCTTCGTAACGCTTACCATCTCGTGCGCATCAGAGAGGGGGACGAGTGGAAAACGGCGTTTAACACTCCGTTAGGGCATTTTGAGTACCGGGTTCTGCCGCTCGGGTCTCGCCAATGCGCCAGCTGTTTTTCAGGCATTAGTTAATGATGTTCTGAGAGACATGCTGAACATTTTTGTTTTTGTCTATCTTGACGATATCCTGATTTTTTCTCCGTCACTCGAGATTCATGTTCAGCACGTTCGACGTGTTCTACAGCGCCTTTTAGAGAATTGTCTCTACGTAAAGGCTGAGAAGTGCTCTTTTCATGTCTCCTCCGTTACTTTTCTCGGTTCCGTTATTTCCGCTGAAGGCATTCAGATGGATTCCGCTAAGGTCCAAGCTGTCAGTGATTGGCCCGCTCCAAGGTCACGTGTCGAGTTGCAGCGCTTTTTAGGTTTCGCTAATTTCTATCGGCGTTTCATTCGTAATTTCGGTCAAGTTGCTGCCCCTTCACAGCTCTTACTTCTGTCAAGACGTGTTTTAAGTGGTCCGGTTCCGCCCAGGAGCTTTTGATCTTCTAAAAGAACGTTTACGTCCGCTCCTATCCTCGTTACTCCTGACGTCACTAGACAATTTATTGTCGAGGTTGACGCTTCAGAGGTAGGCGTGGGAGCCATTCTATCCCAGCGCTTCCAGTCTGACGATAAGGTTCATCCTTGCGCTTTATTTTTCTCATCGCCTGTCGCCATCTGAGCGCAACTATGATGTGGGTAAATCGTGAACTGCTCGCCATCCGCTTAGCCCTAGGCGAATGGCGACAGTGGTTGGAGGGGGCGACCGTCCTTTGTCGTTTGGACAGACCATAAGAACCTTGAGTACATCCGTTCTGCCAAACGACTTAATGCCCGCAAGCTCGTGGGCGTTGTTTTTCGCTCGTTTCGAGTTTGTGATTTCTCTACCGTCCGGGTAGCAAGAACACCAAGCCTGATGCCTTATCCCGTCTGTTTAGTTCTTCTGTGGCTTCTACTGATCTCGAGGGGATTCTTCCTTATGGGCGTGTTGTCGGGTTGACAGTCTGGGGAATTGAAAGACAGGTTAAGCAAGCACTCACGCACACTGCGTCGCCGCGCGCTTGTCCTAGTAACCTCCTTTTTCGTTCCTGTTTCCACTGCCTGGCTGTTCTTCAGTGGGCTCACTCTGCCAAGTTAGCTGGTCATCCCGGTGTTCGAGGCACTCTTGCGTCTATTCGCCAGCGCTTTTTGGTGGCCGACTCAGGAGCGTGACACGCGCCGCCACGTGGCTGCGTGTTCAGACTGCGCGCAGAAGAAGTCTGGTAATTTTTTTTCTGCTTCTGCTCCTGGTCTTGCTGGGTCTCAGTCTGTTCCCTGCCATCGCATCTCTCCTGTTCTTGTCCCTGCCCTTGCTGTGTCTCAGTCTGTCCCTAGTTCTCATTTTTTTTAGAGTAGTACCCTAGTTTCCCTTTTTATCGTTTTTCGTTACGGTCCTGAGGAGAGGAGTTGGGTTCTTTCTCGGGACGTGCTGGACCGTTTGATCTATGATTTCCTCCGTTGCCGCCAGTGTTCCTCCCTCGAGAGCGCCAGGAGGCGCCGGTGAGTGGGGGTACTGTCATGTTTGTCATTTATTATCATGTCTTGTCCCTGTGCTCCCATGCTATTCGTTTCCTCTGCTGGTCTTATTTGGTTCTTTCCCTCCTTCTAGCCCTCTCTCTCCCCTCCTCTCTCACTCTCTCGCTCTCTCTTCTCTCTCTATCGTTCCGTTCCTGCTCCCAGCTGTTCCTATTCCCCTAATCATCATTTAGTCTTCCCACACCTGTTCCTGATCCTTTCCCCCTGATTAGAGTCCCTATTTATTCCTTTGTGTTCCGTTCCTGTCCTGTCGGTTCCTTGTATTGTATTCACCATGCTGTGATTGCGTTTCGCCCTGTCCTGTCGTGTTTTTGCCGTGATTGTGTATCGCCCTGTCCTGTCGTGTTTTTGCCTTCATCAGATGCTGCGTGTGAGCAGGTGTCTCAGTCGACTACGGCCTGCGCCTACCCGGGCGACCTGCAGTCTGTGGCCGCTTCTCCAGTTGTTTCCCCTCTACAAGTCTAGAGGATTTCTGTTATTCCGTTT
>NW_025754165.1:7500-9520 GCF_021184085.1 Oncorhynchus gorbuscha | reverse complement strand
GTTCTGCCTTATGGAACTCCATGTTCTGCCATATGGAACTCCATGTTCTGCCATATGGAACTCCATGTTCTGCCTTATGGAACTCCATGTTCTGCCTTATGGAACTCCGTGTTCTGCCTTATGGAACTCCGTGTTCTGCCATATGGAACTCCATGTTCTGCCTTATGGAACTCCATGTTCTGCCTTATGGAACTCCATGTTCTGCCTTATGGAACTCCATGTTCTGCCATATGGAACTCCATGTTCTGCCTTATGGAACTCCATGTTCTGCCTTATGGAACTCCATGTTCTGCCTTATGGAACTCCATGTTCTGCCTTATGGAACTCCATGTTCTGCCTTATGGAACTCCATGTTCTGCCTTATGGAACTCCATGTTCTGCCTTATGGAACTCCATGTTCTGCCTTATGGAACTCCATGTTCTGCATGTGGAACTCCATGTTCTGCCTTTATGAACAAGGCTTTTTATTTCTCTGTATTTTTAAAACATTTTTTAAACATTTTTGCTGATGCTGCTTTTGTTTAAAATATTGTTGTGCTCAACTTATTCTCTCTGTTCTTTCTTCTTTGTCTCTTGTTTCTCTCTCTGTTTCTTCTCTCATAGTGGGGAAAGGAGGAGACAATCTGTTCTTCTCATAGCGGAAAGAGGGAGAGAATCTGTTTCTTCTCTCATAGCGGGAAAGGAGGAGAGAATCTGTTTCTTCTCTCATCAAATCAAACCAAACTTTATTTGTCACATGCTCAGAATACAACAAGTGTAGACCTTACCTTGTAATGCTGAATACAACAAGTGTAGACCTTACCTTGAAATGCTTTCTTTACAAGCCCTTAACCAACAGTGCAGAAGAGTTAAGAAAATATTTACCAAATAAACTATACAATAAACTATAACAATAACATAACAATATGGAGGATATACACAGGGGGCACCGGTACTGAGTCAGTGTGGAGGCTATATACAGGGGGTACCGGTACTGAGTCAGTGTGGAGGCTATATACAGGGGGTACCGGTACTGAGTCAGTGTGGAGGCTATATACAGGGGGTACCGGTACTGAGTCAATGTGGAGGATATATACAGGGGGTACCGGTACTGAGTCAGTGTGGAGGATATATACAGGGGGTACCGGTACTGAGTCAGTGTGGAGGCTATATACAGGGGGTACCGGTACTGAGTCAGTGTGGAGGATATACACAGGGGGCACCGGGACTGAGTCAGTGTGGAGGATATATACAGGGGGTACCGGTACTGAGTCAGTGTGGAGGATATATACAGGGGGTACCGGTACTGAGTCAGTGTGGAGGCTATATACAGGGGGTACCGGTACTGAGTCAATGTGGAGGATATATACAGGGGGTACCGGTACTGAGTCAGTGTGGAGGATATATACAGGGGGTACCGGTACTGAGTCAGTGTGGAGGATATACACAGGGGGCACCGGTACTGAGTCAGTGTGGAGGATATATACAGGGGGTACCGGTACTGAGTCAGTGTGGAGGCTATATACAGGGGGTACCGGTACTGAGTCAGTGTGGAGGATATATACAGGGGGTACCGGTACTGAGTCAGTGTGCAGGGTTACAGGTTAGAGGTAATTTGTACATGTAGGTAGGGGTGAAAGGACTATGCATAGGTAATAAACAGCGAGTAGAAGCAGTGTACAAAACAAAGGGGGGGTCAATGTAAATAGTCTGGTGGCCATTTAATGAATTTGTTCAGCAGTCTTATGGCTTGGGGGGTAGAAGCTGTTAAGGAGCCTTTTGGTCCTAGACTTGGCGTACCAGTACCGCTTGCTGTGCTGTAGCAGAGAAAACAGTCTATGACTTGGGTGACTTTATGGGTGAATTTATGGGTGCAGCTGTATAACTTTTTGAGGATCTGTGGGCCCTGACCAAATCTTTTCAGTCTCCTGAGGGGGAAAAGGTTTTGTCATGCCCTCTTAATGACTGTCTTGGTGTGTTTGGACCATGATAGTTCATTGGTGATGTGGACACCAAGGAACTTGAAACTCTCGACCCGCTC
>NW_025754165.1:0-2500 GCF_021184085.1 Oncorhynchus gorbuscha | reverse complement strand
TGTGTCAAATGAACACCTTCCCACCTCCTCCTTTCTCTTCACAAACCTGTGAATAATATGAATACAAATGAATTATTATAAAACCATCATTATAAAACCATCATTATAAAACCATCATTATAAAACCAAATGAACTATCCTGAGAATGCCCACAGTGGTGCAGCTAAGGATACCTAGTGTGTCTCATTATGGCACAGATGTTACCACTATGCTGTTTCTCCTCCTCTCTCCTCCCCTCCCTCCCCTCATCCTCTCTCCTCCTCTTCCCCTACCTTCACATCCTCTCTCCCTCCTCTCTCCTCCGCTTCCCTCCTCTCTCCTCCTTCCCTCCCCTCCTCTCTCCTCCCCTCATTCTCTCTCCTCCTTCCCTCCCCTCCCCCTCTCTCCTCCCCTCATCCTCTCTCCTCCTCTCCTCCCCTCACATCCTCTCTCCTCCTCTCTCCTCCCCTCACATCCTCTCTCCTCCTCTCCCCTCCCCTCACATCCTCTCTCCTCCGCTTCCCTCCTCCTCTCCTCCCCCTCCCCTCCCTCTCTCCTCCCCTCATCCTCTCTCCTCCCCTCTCATTTCCACTCCTCCACTTCTGTCTGTCTATCAGAGAAACATGATGTCTAGTGATATTGAGCAGTAGGTTGTGGTAATAGCTATGCTACAGAGCAGGGTCAGGAATTACAACCAGCCAATAGCTTAGCTCAGCCCAGTGTACACTAGCACAGTGAGGGAGAGATTGTGATAGCACAGTGAGGGAGAGAGATGCACAGTGAGGGGAGAGACATAGCACAGTGAGGGGAGAGACACAGTGAGGGAGAGACATGGTGATAGCACAGTGAGGGGAGAGAATGAGCACAGTGAGGGAGGATAGTGATGATACAGCACAGTGAGGGAGAGATAGTGACAGCACAGTGAGGGGATGATAGCACAGTGAGGGCAGATGACAGCACAGTGAGGGGAGAGATAGTGACAGCACAGTGAGGGGAGAGAGATGGTGATAGCACAGTGAGGGGCGGAGAGATAGTGACAGCACAGTGAGGCAGAGAGATAGTGACAGCACAGTGAGGGCAGAGATAGTGATAGCACAGTGAGGGCAGAGAGATGGTGATAGCACAGTGAGGGCAGAGAGATGGTGATAGCACAGTGAGGGCAGAGAGATAGTGATAGCACAGTGAGGGCGGAGAGATGGTGATAGCACAGTGAGGCAGAGATAGTGATAGCACAGTGAGTTACTGAGCAGAGAGATGGTTATAACTACTGTACCTCTCCTCTATCTACCTGCTCTCTCTGGTGAGTTACACTGACTCCTCTCAGCGGTGTGTGTGTGTGTGTGTGTGTGTGTGTGTGTGTGTGTGTGTGTGTGTGTGTGTGTGTGTGTGTGTGTGTGTGTGTGTGTGTGTGTGTGTGTGTGTGTGTGTCAGCATAATCCGCTTTAGTTAGGCATAGTGGGATGGGAGAGCGGTGGAAAGGGTGGAAGTTATCTACTCTGGTCTCTGACTACAGTCCTGTTATCTCCACCACTCTGGTCTCTGGTCTGTTATCTCACACCACTGGTCTCTGACTATAGTCCTGTTATCTCCACACCACTCTGGTCTCTGACTATAGTCTATGTTATCTCCACACCACTCTGTTCTCTCTGACTACAGTCCTGTTATCTCTCCACCACTCTGGTCTCTCTGACTACAGTCCTGTTATCTCCCACCACTCTGGTCTCTCTGACTACAGTCCTGTTATCTCCACACCACTCTGGTCTCTGACTACAGTCCTGTTATCTCCACACCACTCTTGGTCTCTCTGACTACAGTCCTGTTATCTCACACCACTCTGGTCTCTGACTACAGTCCTGTCTCCACACCACTCTGGTCTCTGACTACAGTCTGTTATCTCCACACCACTCTGGTCTCTCTGACTACAGTCCTGTTATCTCCACACCACTCTGGTCTCTGACTACAGTCCTGTTATCTCCCACCCTCCCTGGTCTCTGACTACAGTCCTGTTATCTCCACACCACTCTGGTCTCTCTGACTACAGTCCTGTTATCTCCCACCCTCTGGTCTCCTGGCTTCCACAGTCCTGTTATCTCCCCCACTCTGGTCTCTGACTACAGTCCTGTTATCTCCACCACTCTGGTCTCTGACTACAGTCCTGTTATCTCCACACCACTCTGGTCTCTCTGAATACAATCCTGTTATCTCACCACTCTGGTCTCTGACTACAGTCCTGTTATCTCCACACCACTCTGGTCTCTCTGACTACAGTCCTGTTATCTCCACACCACTCTGGTCTCTGACTACAGTCCTGTTATCTCCACACCACTCTGGTCTCTCTGACTACAGTCCTGTTATCTCCACACCACTCTGGTCTCTCTGACTACAGTCCTGTTATCTCCACACCACTCTGGTCTCTCTGACTACAGTCCTGTTATCTCCACATCACTCTGGTCTCTGACTACAGTAATGTTATCTCCACACCACTCTGTTCTCTGACTACAGTCCTGTTATCTCCACACCA
>NW_025754164.1:0-9520 GCF_021184085.1 Oncorhynchus gorbuscha | reverse complement strand
AGAGAGGAGAGTAGAGAGAGAGAGAGAGAGAGAGAGAGAGAGAGAGAGAGAGAGAGAGAGAGAGAGAGAGAGAGAGAGAGAGAGAGAGAGAGAGAGAGAGAGAGAGAGAGAGAGAGAGAGAGAGAGAGAGAGAGAGAGAGAGAGAGAGAGAGAGAGAGAGAGAGAGAGAGAGGTAGAGAGAGAGGTAGAGAGAGAGTAGAGAGAGAGTGAGAGAGAGTTAGAGAGAGTGTTAGAGAGAGAGAGAGAGGTAGAGAGAGTGTTAGAGAGAGAGGTAGAGAGAGAGAGAGAGAGAGAGAGAGAGAGAGAGAGAGAGAGAGGAGAGAGAGAGAGAGAGAGAGAGAGAGAGAGAGAGAGAGAGAGTGAGAGAGAGAGTGAGAGAGAGAGTTAGAGAGAGGTGAGAGAGAGTGTTAGAGAGAGAGAGGTAACTGATACTAATTTCAGAGGGTGAGTCAGAGAGGGAGATGTACGAGTGTCAATGGTTGAGGTTGAACCACAGTTATTGAGAGGAAACCAGGAAAGAGAGACATCACATAATTGGGCCCTCATATTTTTAATCTAGACAGCGATGACTAAATTATCCAGCCACTTCTTCCTTTCTACAATTCCATGTTTGACATTTCAGTCTTTGGTGGACATGTGAAAATGTTCCCTCGTATGGTGACCCTTGACCTGTTGATGGTGTTGATAAAGTCAATAGGCTGCTAGTTGGTGGTCTTTTAGCAGCCTAGTGGTCCTTCTGTAGCTCAGTTGGTAGAGCGTGGCGCTATGACTGTAAGTCGCTTTTGGATAAAAGCGTCTGCTAAATGGCATATATTAGTTGATTTCACCTTGTACCCCAACCTCAACTGCACTCGTCAATCTCTCACAATGGGATTAACATGGAGATTGGGATTCTAGTCTATTCTGTTGGTTCTACTAAGTCTATTCTGTTGGTTCTACTAAAATCTATTCTGTTGGTTCTACTAAGTCTATCCTGTTGGTTCTACTAAGTCTATTCTGTTTGGTTCTACTAAGTCTATACTGTTGGTTCTACTAAGTCTATCCTGTTGGTTCTACTAAGTCTATTCTGTTGGTTCTACTAAATCATCTTCTGTTGGTTCTACTAAGTCTATCCTGTTGGTTCTACTAAGTCTATTCTGTTGGTTCTACTAAATCTATTCTATTGGTTCTACTAAGTCTATCCTGTTGGTTCTACTAAGTCTATTCTGTTGGTTCTACTAAGTCTATACTGTTGGTTTCTACTAAGTCTATTCTGTTGGTTCTACTAAATCACTTTTCTATTGTTCTACTAAATCTATTCTGTTGGTTCTACTAAGTCTGTTCGTTCTACTAAATCTATTCTGTTGGTTCTGCTTAGTCTATTCTGTTGGTTCTACTAAATATATTCTGTTGGTTCTACTAAATCTATTCTGTTGGTCCCTACTACATTTATTCTGTTGGTTCTGCTTAGTCTATTCTTGCTGGTTCTACTAAATATATTATGTTGGTTCTACTAAGTCTATTCTGTTGGTTCTACTAAGTCTATTTTGATTGGTTCTACTAAGTCTATTCTGTTGGTTCTACTAAACATATTATGACTAAAACATATTATGTTGGTTCTACTAAGTCTATTTCATTGGTTCTACTAAAGTCTATTTCATTGGTTCTACTAAGTCTATTCTGTTGGGTTCTACTAAACATATTATGTTGGTTCTACTAAGTCTATTCTGTTGGTTCTACTAAACATATTATGTTGGTTCTACCTAAGTCTATTCTGTTGGTTCTACTAAACATATTATGTTGGTTCTGCAAGTCTGTTCTGTTGATTCTACTAAACATGTATTATGTTGGTTCTCAAGTCTATTTCATTGGTTCTACTAAGTCTATTTGATTGGTTCTACTAAGTATATTCTGTTAGTTCTACTAAACATATTATGTTGGTTCTACTAAGTCTATTTCATTGAATTACACTAAGTCTATTTTGTGGTTCTGCTAGAAGTCTATTTCATTGGTTCTACTAAGTCTATTTCATTGGTTCTACTAAGTCTATTTCATTGGTTCTACTAAGTCTATTCTGTTGGTTCTACTAAACATATTATGTTGGTTCTACTAAACATATTATGTTTTGGTTCTACTAAGTCTATTCTGTTGGTTCTACTAAACATATTATGTTGGTTCTACTAAGTCTATTTCATTGGTTCTACTAAGTCTATTTTTATTGGTTCTACTAAGTCTATTTCATTGGTTCTACTAAGTCTATTTCATTGTTCTACTAAGTCTATTTCATTGGTTCTACTAAGTCTATTTCATTGGTTCTACTAAACATATTTTGTTGGTTCTACTAAGTCTATTTCATTGGTTCTACTAAACATATTTCATTGGTTCTACTAAGTCTATTTTATTGGTTCTACTAAGTCATTTTATGGTTCTACTAAGTCTATTTCTTTGGTTCTACTAAGTCTATTTCATTGTTTCTACTAAGTATATTTTGTTGGTTCTACTAAGTCTGGTTCTACTAAGCTTGGTTCTACTAAGTCTATTTCATTGGTTCTACTAAGTATATTTTGTTGGTTCTACTAAGTCTATTTCATTGGTCAATTTATTGGTTCTACTAAGTCGGTCTTTACTATATTATGTTGGTTCTACTAAGTACTTCATTGGTTCCATCTATTTTATTGGTTCTGATTGTTATTGATTCACCTATTTCATTGGTTCTACTAAGTCTATTTCATTGGTTCTACTAAATGCTGGTTCTACTAAGTATATTTTTTTGGTTCTACTAAGTATATTGGTAAACTATTTCCTACTAAGTACCAGTCTCGTGCAGAAGATGTCATTGGTTCTACAGACTTCATCCATTCTGGTACCTGTCAGAAATGTGTCACAGTGAAATGCTGAACACGTTATTTAAAACACAGAAACCAGCTCTGCAAGTAGAAGATGTCTGACAGACTCAGGTACCTGTCTGTGTCACAGTGCTGTACCGTTCAGTATGACAGACTCAGGTACCTGTCTGTGTCTGACAGTGCTGCTTTCGTTCAGAAAATGACAGACTCAGGTACCTGTCTGTGTCACGAGTGCTGTACCGTTCAGTAATGACAGACTCAGTACCTGTCTGTGTCACAGTGCTGTACCGTTCAGTACGACAGACTCAGGTACCTGTCTCCTGTGTCACAGTGCTGTACCGTTCAGTATGACAGACTCAGGTACCTGTCTGTGTCACAGTGCTGTACCGTTCAGTACGGTACAGACTCAGGTACCTGTCTGTGTCACAGTGCTGTACCGTTCAGTATGGCAGAGACGTCATGCCATCGGCTGGATAATCAATCATCCTCATCACAGAATGTGTCTCAAATGGCCCCCTATTCCCCTGTAGTGCACTGCTTTTGACCAGAGCACTAGAGCCCAATGGCAACCTATTCCTATGTAGTGCACTGCTTTTGACCAGAGCACTAGAGCCCAATGGCAACCTATTCCCTATGCAGTGCACTGCTTTTGACCAGAGCACTAGAGCCCAGTGGCAACCTATTCCCTGTGTAGTGCACTGCTTTTGACCAGAGCACTAGAGCCAATGGCCCCTATTCCCCTGTGTAGTGCACTGCTTTTGACAGAGCACTAGAGCCCAATGGCCCCTATTCCCCTGTGTAGTGCTGCTTTTGACCAGAGCACTGAGCCCAATGGCCCCTTTATTCCTGTGTAGTGCACTGCTTTGACCAGAGCACTAGAGCCCAATGGCAACCCTATTCCCTATGTAGTGCACTGCTTTTTGAGCCCAATGGCCCCTATTCCTGTGCACTGCTTTTGACCAGAGCACTAGAGCCCAATGGGCAACCTATTCCCTATGTAGTGCACTGCTTTTGACCAGAGCACTAGAGGCCCAATGGCAACCTATTCCCTATGTAGTGCCTGCTTTTGACCAGAGCACTAGAGCCCAATGGCACCTGCACTGCTTTTGACCAGAGCACTAGAGCCCAATGGCCCCCTATTCCTGTGTAGTGCACTGCGTTTGACCAGAGCACTGGAGCCCAATGGCCCCCTATTCCTGTGTAGTGCACTGCTTTTTTGACAGAGCACTAGAGCCCAATGGCCCCTATTCCCTGTGTAGTGCACTGCTTTTGACCAGAGCACTAGAGCCCATGGCAACCTATTCCTATGTAGTGCACTGCTTTTGACCAGAGCACTAGAGCCCAATGGCAACCTATTCCCTATGTAGTGCACTGCTTTTGACCAGAGCACTAGAGCCCAATGGCAACCTATTCCCTGTGTAGTGCACTGCTTTGACCAGAGCACTAGAGCCCAATGGCCCCCTATTCCCTGTGTGGTGCACTGCTTTTGACCAGAGCACTAGAGCCCAATGGCCCCCTATTCCTGTGTGGTGCACTGCTTTGACCAGAGCACTAGAGCCCAATGGCCCCCTATTCCTGTGTAGTGCACTGCTTTTGACCAGAGCACTAGAGCCCAATGGCCCCTATTCCTGTGTAGTGCACTGCTTTTGACCAGAGCACTAGAGCCCAATGGCAACCTATTCTGGTAGTGCACTGCTTTGACCAGAGCATTAGAGCCCAATGGCCCCCTATTCCTGTGTAGTGCACTGCTTTTGACCAGATTCCGGGTGCCATTTGGGATCATTTTCTGTCAGTGTTGGTGGACGTGTCTTGGACCAGACGACATTAAATGGTGTGTGCATCCGAGCGTGGCTTTTCTGATTGGACCCCTTGCGAAGGTTCCTAATGCTTTTTTTTGGGGGGCTGCTAAAGTGTTCTGTCTGTGATAGCATGGTTGTTTACACATTGTTGAATCATTTTGCTTTTGTCATAACATAACTACGCCGTGATGTTGAGTCAGATTACTTTTCCGCTGGTACAGTTGAGGGGTTTTAATGACTCCACTTAGGTTAAGTCATTAAACTAGTTTACATACACTTAGTTGAGTTTGTCATTAAAACTATTACATATACTTATTAGCCATTAAAACTAGTTTACATACACTTAGGTTGGGAGTCATATTAAACTAGTTTACGTACACTTAGGTTGAGTCATTAAAACTAGTTTACATACACTAGGTTGGAGTCATTAAACTAATATATTACACTTAGGTTGGGAGTCATTAAAACTAGTTTACATACACTTAGGTTGGAGTCATTAAAACTAGTTTACATACACTTAGGTTGGAGTCATTAAACTAGTTTACATACACTTAGGTTGGAGTCATTAAAACTAGTTTTACATCCACTTAGGTTGGAGTCATTAAACTAGTTTACATACACTTAGGTTGGAGTCATTAAAACTAGTTTACATACACTTAGGTTGGAGTCATTGGAAACTAGTTTACGTACACTTAGGTTGGAGTCATTAAAACTAGTTTACATCCACTTAGGTTGGAGTCATTAAAACTAGTTTACGTGACACTTAGGTTGAGTCATTAAAACTATTTACATCCACTTAGGTTGGAGTCATTAAAACTAGTTTACATCCACTTAGGTTGGAGTCATTAAAACTAGTTTACGTCCACTTAGGTTGGGAGTCATTAAAACTAGTTTACATACACTTAGGTGGGAGTCATTAAAACTAGTTTACGTACACTTAGGTTGGGTCATTAAAACTAGTTTACATACACTTAGGTTGGAGTCATTAAACTAGTTTACATACACTTAGGGTGGATTTCATTAAAACTAGTTTACATACACTAGGTTGGAGTCATTAAAACTAGTTTACATACACTTAGGTTGGAGTCATTAAAACTAGTTTACATACACTTAGGTTGGAGTCATTAAAACTAGTTTACATACACTTAGGTTGAGTCATTAAACTAGTTTTTTCAACAACTCCACAAACTTTAAGTTTTGGCAAGTCATTTTTCCAACAACTGTTTGACAGACAGGTTATTTCACTTATAATGAATTCACTGTATCACAATTCCAGTGGGTCAGAAGTTTACATACACCCAAGTTGACTGTGCCTTTAAACAGTTGGAAAATCTGAGAAATGATGTGATGGCTTTAGAAGCTTTGATAGGCTAATGACATCATTTGAGCCAATTGGAGGTGTACCTGTGGATGTATTTCAAGGCCTACTTTCAAACAGTGCCTCTTTGCTTGACATCATGGGAAAATAAAAAATCAGTCAAGACCTCAGAAAAAAATGTGTAGACCTACACAAGTCTGGTTCATCCTTGGGAGCAATTTCTAATCGCTCACTGGTAATGATTCATCTGTACAAACAATTGTATGCAAGTATAAACACCATGGACCACACGCAGTCATTATACCACTCAGGAAGGAGACGCTGCCTGTCTAGAGATGAACGTAATTTGCAAAAAGTGCAAATCAATCCCAGAAACAACAGCAAAGGACCTCGTGAAGATGCTGGAGGAAACAGGTACAAAAGTATCTATTTCCACTATAAAACAATTCCTATATCGACATAACCTGAAAGGCCGCTCAGCAAGGAAGAAGCCACTGCTCCAAAACCGCCATAAAAAAAAGCCAGACTACGGTTTGCAACTGCACATGGGGACAGAGTTCGTACTTTTTAGAGAAATGTCCTCTCTTCTGCTGAAACAAAAATAGAACTGTTTGGCCATAATGACCATCGTTATGTTTGGAGGATAAAGGGGGAGGCTTGCAAACCAAAGAACACCGTCCCAACCGTGAAGCACGGGGGTGGTGGCATCATGCTGTGGGGGTGCTTTGCTGCAGGAGGCACTGGTGCACTTCACAAAATAGATGGCATCATGAGAGAGGAAAATGATGTGGATATATTGAAGCAACATCTCAAGACACCAGTCAGGAAGTTAGAGCTTGGTCGCAAATGGGTCTTCCAAATGGACAATGACCCCAAGTATACTTCCAAAGTTGTGGCAAAATGGTTTAAGGACAACAAAGTCAAGGTATTGGAGTGGCCATCACAAAGCCCTGACCTCAATCATATAGAACATTTGTGGGCAGAACTGAAAAAGCGTGTGCGAGCAAGGAGGCCTACAAACCTGACTCAGTTACACCGGCTCTGTCAGGAGGAATGGGCAAAAATTCACCCAATTTATTGTGGGATTTTTTTTTTTTTTTACCTTTATTTAACCAGGCAAGTCAGTTAAGAACATATTCTTATTTGCTTTGCCTTGAACATATGCTTGTGGAAGGCTACACAAAATATTTGACCCAAGTTGAAACAATTTCAAGGCAATGCTACCAAAGTACTAACTGAGTGTATGTAAACTTCTGACCCACTGGGAATGTGATGAAAGAAATAAAGGCTGAAATAAATCATTCTCTCAACTATTATTCTGACATTTCACATTCTTAAAATAAAGTGGTGATCCAACTGACCTAAGACAGCGATTTTTACTAGGATTAAATGTCATGAATTGTGAAAAACTGAGTTTAAATGTATTTGGCTAAAGTGTATGTAAATTTACGACTTCAACTGTATGTACCTATTGTTTTTAAATCGGTGAATGCTATGCAATGTTTGTTTAATTTGTTTGATGTCCTAGGTACATCAAGCTGTCTCACTACAGAAACAGGAGATAGACTAGTGTCCTGTCCAGGGGGTGTCCTGGTACATCAAGCCGTCTCTACAGAAACAGGAGATAGACTAGTGTCCTGTCCAGGGGGTGTCCTGGTACATCAAGCCGTCTCACTACAGAAACAGGAGATAGACTAGTGTCCTGTCCAGGGGGTGTCCTGGCACATCAAGCTGTCTCACTACAGAAACAGGAGATAGACCGTCTGTCTCTCAGTCGACATATCTGGGATTAGGTGGTTGTGTCCTGTGGTGGTCGTCTCTGGTTGTGTCCTGTGGTGGTCGTCTTTGGTTGTGTCCTGTGGTGGTCGTCTCTGGTTTTGTCCTGTGGTGGTTGTCTCTGAGCCACTCCTCATGTCTCACTGACAAGCCATGAATGAGTGTCCCGAAGCCTACTTCTTAAAGGTTGAATAGCAGGATTGAGAAGGAACACTGTGTAATTATTAGTCCGTGATTGGTGAATCACTCGACAGGTAGAGGATTGATCTGGCTCACTAATTCACTCTCTAGTAGGTTTTTTCATTTCTGGGGTTTTTCAACGTTTCTATTGAATGTCGATGTGGTTGTGTGTTGTTATTTGGGCCATGAATTAGCAAGGACCACACAATACAATATTATCATGATACATGATATATACAAAAGTATGTGGACACCCATTCAGTTGTATAAAATCTGAGCACACAGCCGTGCAATCTCCATGGACAAACATTGGCAGTAGGACGGCCTTACGGACACACACACACACACACACACACACACACACACACACACACACAAAGACACACAAAAGACACACACACTATACACACACACACACTATAGTTTATACACACTTAAACACACACACACCTAAACACACACACACACACACACACACACACTATACACACACACACACACACACACACACACACACACACACACACACACACACACACACACACACACACACACACACACACACACACACACACACACACACTATACACACACACACTATAGTTTATACCATGGCTGGTATATACTTTCCCCCTTCTGATGACCAGGTGGCGAATCGCATCTCTGCATGTCTGGCAGACATATCAGTGTGGATGACGGATCACCACCTCAAGCTGAACCTCGGCAAGACGGAGCTGCTCTTCCTCCCGGGGAAGGACTGCCCGTTCCATGATCTCGCCATCACGGTTGACAACTCCACTGTGTCCTCCTCCCAGAGCGCCAAGAACCTTGGTGTGATCCTGGACAACACCCTGTCGTTCTCAACTAACATCAAGGCGGTGGCCCGTTCCTGTAGGTTCATGCTCTACAACATCCGCAGAGTACGACCCTGCCTCACACAGGAAGCGGCGCAGGTCCTAATCCAGGCACTTGTCATCTCCCGTCTGGATTACTGCAACTCGCTGTTGGCTGGGCTCCCTGCCTGTGCCATTAAACCCCTTCAACTCATCCAGAACGCCGCAGCCCGTCTGGTTGTTCAACCTTCCCAAGTTCTCTCACGTCACCCCCGCTCCTCCGTTCTCTCCACTGGCTTCCAGTTGAAGCTCGCATCCGCTACAAGACCATGGTGCCTGCCTCACGGAGCTGTAGAGGGGGAACGGGCACCTCAGTACCTCCAGGCTCTGATCGTGGCCTCCACACCGCAACCTAAGGGCACTCATGTTCATCCACCTCTGGCCTGCTTCTGCCTCCCTACCACACTGGGAAGTACAGCTCCCGCTCAGCCCAGTCAAAACTGTTCGCTGCCCTGGCCCCCAATGGTGGAACAAACTCCCTCACGACGCCAGGACAGCGGAGTCAATCACCACCTTCCGGAGACACCTCGAAACCCCACCTCTTTAAGGAATGCCCTAGGATAGGTTAAGTAATCCCTCTCACCCCAACCCCCTAGACGTTTATGATGCACTATTGTTAAGTGACTGTCCCACTGGATGTCACATAAGGTGAATGCATCAACTTAGCCAGAAGTCAGCTTCTGGATAGGAGCGTCTGCTAAATGACTCTTAAAATGTAAATGTAAAAAT
>NW_025754163.1:0-9525 GCF_021184085.1 Oncorhynchus gorbuscha | reverse complement strand
GAAGTACCAGATCAATGTGGAGCTGTATACAGGAAGTACCAGATCAATGTGGAGCTGTATACAGGAAGTACCAGATCAATGTGGAGCTGTATACAGGAAGTACCAGATCAATGTGGAGCTGTATACAGGAAGTACCAGATCAATGTGGAGCTGTATACAGGAAGTACCAGATCAATGTGGAGCTGTATACCAGATCAAGTACCAGATCAATGTGGAGCTGTATACAGAAGTACCAGATCAATGTGGAGCTGTATACAGGAAGTACAGATCAATGTGGAGCTGTATACAGGAAGTACCAGATCAATGTGGAGCTGTATACAGGAAGTACCAGATCAATGTGGAGCTGTATACAGGAAGTACCAGATCAATGTGGAGCTGTATACAGGAAGTACCAGATCAATGTGGAGCTGTATACAGGAAGTACCAGATCAATGTGGAGCTGTATACAGGAAGTACCAGTACCAGATCAATGTGGAGCTGTATACAGGAAGTACCAGATCAATGTGGAGCTGTATACAGGAAGTACCAGATCAATGTGGAGCTGTATACAGGAAGTACCAGATCAATGTGGAGCTGTATACAGGAAGTACCAGATCAATGTGGAGCTGTATACAGGAAGTACCAGATCAATGTGGAGCTGTATACAGGAAGTACCAGATCAATGTGGAGCTGTATACAGGAAGTACCAGATCAATGTGGAGCTGTATACAGGAAGTACCAGATCAATGTGGAGCTGTCATACAGGAAACCAGTACCAGATCAATGTGGAGCTGTATACAGGAAGTACCAGATCAATGTGGAGCTGTATACAGGAAGTACCAGATCAATGTGGAGCTGTATACAGGAAGTACCAGATCAATGTGGAGCTGTATACAGGAAGTACCAGATCAATGTGGAGCTGTATACAGGAAGTACCAGATCAATGTGGAGCTGTATACAGGAAGTACCAGATCAATGTGGAGCTGTATACAGGAAGTACCAGATCAATGTGGAGCTGTATACAGGAAGTACCAGATCAATGTGGAGCTGTATACAGGAAGTACCAGATCAATGTGGAGCTGTATACAGGAAGTACCAGATCAATGTGGAGCTGTATACAGGAAGTACCAGATCAATGTGGAGCTGTATACAGGAAGTACCAGATCAATGTGGAGCTGTATACAGGAAGTACCAGATCAATGTGGAGCTGTATACAGGAAGTACCAGATCAATGTGGAGCTGTATACAGGAAGTACCAGATCAATGTGGAGCTGTATACAGGAAGTACCAGATCAATGTGGAGCTGTATACAGGAAGTACCAGATCAATGTGGAGCTGTATACAGGAAGTACCAGATCAATGTGGAGCTGTATACAGGAAGTACCAGATCAATGTGGAGCTGTATACAGGAAGTACCAGATCAATGTGGAGCTGTATACAGGATACCAGATCAATGTGGAGCTGTATACAGGAAGTACCAGATCAATGTGGAGCTGTATACAGGAAGTACCAGATCAATGTGGAGCTGTATACAGGAAGTACCAGATCAATGTGGAGCTGTATACAGGAAGTACCAGATCAATGTGGAGCTGTATACAGGAAGTACCAGATCAATGTGGAGCTGTATACAGGAAGTACCAGATCAATGTGGAGCTGTATACAGGAAGTACCAGATCAATGTGGAGCTGTATACAGGAAGTACCAGATCAATGTGGAGCTGTATACAGGAAGTACCAGATCAATGTGGAGCTGTATACAGGAAGTCAATGTGGGAGCTGTATACAGGAAGTACCAGATCAATGTGGAGCTGTATACAGGAAGTACCAGATCAATGTGGAGCTGTATACAGGAAGTACCAGATCAATGTGGAGCTGTATACAGGAAGTACCAGATCAATGTGGAGCTGTATACAGGAAGTACCAGTCAATGTGGAGCTGTATACAGGAAGTCCAGATGTGGGAGCTGTATACAGGAAGTACCAGATCAATGTGGAGCTGTATACAGGAAGTACCAGATCAATGTGGAGCTGTATACAGGAAGTACCAGATCAATGTGGAGCTGTATACAGGAAGTACCAGATCAATGTGGAGCTGTATACAGGAAGTACCAGATCAATGTGGAGCTGTATACAGGAAGTACCAGATCAATGTGGAGCTGTATACAGGAAGTACCAGATCAATGTGGAGCTGTATACAGGAAGTACCAGATCAATGTGGAGCTGTATACAGGAAGTACCAGATCAATGTGGAGCTGTATACAGGAAGTACCAGATCAATGTGGAGCTGTATACAGGAAGTACCAGATCAATGTGGAGCTGTATACAGGAAGTACCAGATCAATGTGGAGCTGTATACAGGAAGTACCAGATCAATGTGGAGCTGTATACAGGAAGTACCAGATCAATGTGGAGCTGTATACAGGAAGTACCAGATCAATGTGGAGCTGTATACAGGAAGTACCAGATCAATGTGGAGCTGTATACAGGAAGTACCAGATCAATGTGGAGCTGTATACAGGAAGTACCAGATCAATGTGGAGCTGTATACAGGAAGTACCAGATCAATGTGGAGCTGTATACAGGAAGTACCAGATCAATGTGGAGCTGTATACAGGAAGTACCAGATCAATGTGGAGCTGTATACAGGAAGTACCAGATCAATGTGGAGCTATATAGCAGGAAGTACCAGATCAATGTGGAGCTGTATACAGGGGAAGTACCAGATCAATGTGGAGCTATATACAGGAAGTACCAGATCAATGTGGAGCTATATACAGGAAGTACTAGATCAATGTGGAGCTATATACAGGTAGCTATATACAGGTAGTACTAGATCAATGTGGAGCTATATACAGGGGGTACCAGATCAATGTGGAGCTATATACAGGAAGTACCATATCAATGTGGAGTTATATACAGGAAGTGCCTGTACCATATCAATGAGAAGATATATACAAGGAATACCAGTACCAGATCAATGCGGAGCTATATACAGGAAGTACCAGATCAATGTGGAGCTATATACAGGAAGTACCAGATCAATGTGGAGCTATATACAGGAAGTACCTGTACCATATCAATGTGGAGCTACAGATGAAGTCGGAAAATTATATACACCTTAGCCAAATACATTTAAACTCCGTTTTCCAGAAGTTCTGCCATTTAATTTTGGATCACCACTTTATTTTAAGAATGTGAAATGTCAGAGAGAATAGTAGAGAGAATTATTTATTTGAGCTTTTATTTCTTTCATCACATTCCCAGTGGGTCAGAAGTTTACATACACTCAATTAGTATTTGGTAGCATTGTCTTTAAATTGTTTAACTTGGGTCAAACGTTTCAGTTAGCCTTCCACAAGCTTCCCACAATAAGTTGGGTGAATTTCGGCCCATTCCTCCTGACAGAGCTGGTGTAACTGAGTCAGGTTTGTAGGCCTCCCTGCTCGCACATGCTTTTTCAATTCTGCCCATACATATTCTATAGGATTGAGGTCAGGGCTTTGTGATGGCCACTCCAATACCTTCACTTTGTTGTCCTTAAGCCATTTTGCCACAACTTTGGAAGTATGCTTGGCATCATTGTCCATTTGGAAAATCCATTTGCGACCAATCTTTAATTTCCTGACTGATGTCTTGAGATATTGCTTCAATATATCTGTCATGTTTGTCATTTATTATCATGTCTTGTCCCTGTGCTCCCCATTCTATTCGTTTCCCTCTGCTGGTCTTATTTGGTTCTTTCCCTCCTTCTATCCCTCTCTCTCCCCCTCCCTCTCTCACTCTCTCGCTCTCTCTTCTCTCTATCGTTCCGTTCCTGCTCCCAGCTGTTCCTATTCCCCTAATCATCATTTAGTCTTCCCACACCTGTTCCCGATCCTTTCCCCTGATTAGAGTCCCTATTTATTCCTTTGTGTTCCGTTCCTGTCCCGTCGGTTCCTTGTTTAGTATTCACCATGCTGTGATTGCGTTTCGCCCTGTCCTGTCGTGTTTTTGCTGTGATTGTGTATCGCCCTGTCCTGTCGTGTTTTTTTGCCTTCATCAGATGCTGCGTGTGAGCAGGTGTCTCTGTCAACTACGGCCTGCGCCTACCCGAAGCGACCTGCAGTCTGTGGCCGCTTCTCCAGTTATTCCCCTCTACAGACTAGAGGATTTTTTGTTATTCCCTGTTTGGACGTAAATAAACTCTGTTTCTGTTAAGTCGCTTTTGGGTCCTCTTTCACCTGCATGACAGAAGGAACCGACCAAGGAATGGACCCAGCGACTTCAGACGCTCGTTACACTGCCGTCAAGATCCAAGGAGCCATGCTCGGCAGACACGAGCAGGAATTGTCTGCTGCTCGCCATGCCGTGGAGAACCTGGCCGCTCAGGTTTCCGACCTCTCTGGACAGTTCCAGAGTCTCGTCTCGTGCCACCTGTTACTTCCTGGCCTGCCGAGCCTCCAGAACCTAGGGTTAATAACCCACCTTGCTACTCCGGGCAGCCCACTGAGTGCCGCTCCTTTCTCACGCAGTGTGAGATTGTGTTCTCTCTCCAACCCAACACATACTCTAGAAAGAGAGCTCGGGTTGCTTACGTCATTTCACTCCTTACTGGCCGGGCTCGAGAATGGGGCACAGCTATCTGGGAGGCAAGGCTGATTGCTCTAACAAGTTCCAGAACTTTAAAGAGGAGATGATTCGGGTTTTTGACCGTTCAGTTTTGGTAGGGAGGCTTCTAGGGCCCTGGCTTCCTTATGCCAAGGTGAACGGTCCATAACGGATTATTCTATTGAGTTTCGCACTCTTGCTGCCTCTAGTGAGTGGAACGAGCCGGCGCTGCTCGCTCGTTTTCTGGAGGGACTCACGCAGTGGTTAAGGATGAGATTCTCTCCCGGGAGGTTCCTTCAGATGTGGACTCTTTGATTGCTCTCGCCATCCGCATAGAACCACGGGTAGATCTTCGTCACCGGGCTCGTGGAAGAGAGCTCGCATCAACGGTGTTTCCCTGCTCCGCATCGCAACCATCTCCCTCCTCTGGCTTTGAGACTGAGCCCATGCAGCTGGGAGGGATTCGCATCTCGACTAAGGAGAGAGGAACGGAGGATCACCAACCGCCTGTGCCTCTATTGCGGAGTTGCTGGACATTTTGTTAATTCATGTCCAGTAAGAGGCCAGAGCCCATCAGTAAGCGGAGGCTACTGGTGGCGCTACTACTCAGGTCTCTTCATCTAGATCTTGTACTACTATGTCGGTCCATCTACGCTGGACCGGTTCGGGTGCTACATGCAGTGCCTTGATTGACTCTGGGGCTGAGGGTTGTTTCATGGACGAAGCATGGGTTCGGAAACATAACATTCCTTTCAGACCGTTAGACAAGCCTACGCCCATGTTTGCCTTAGATGGTAGTCATCTTCCCAGTATCAAATTTGAGACACTACCTTTAACTCTCACAGTATCTGGTAACCACAGTGAGACTATTTCTTTTTTTGATTTTCCGTTCCGTTTACACCTGTTGTTTTGGGTCATCCCTGGCTAGTATGTCATAATCCTTCTATTAATTGGTCTAGTAATTCTATCCTATCCTGGAACGTTTCTTGTCATGTGAAGTGTTTAATGTCTGCCATCCCTCCCGTTTCTTCTGTCCCTACTTCTCAGGAGGAACCTGGCGATTTGACAGGAGTGCCGGAGGAATATCATGATCTGCGCACGGTCTTCAGTCGGTCCCGAGCCAACTCCCTTCCTCCTCACCGGTCGTATGATTGTAGTATTGATCTCCTTCCGGGGACCACTCCTCCTCGAGGTAGACTATACTCTCTGTCGGCTCCCGAACGTAAGGCTCTCGAGGATTATTTGTCTGTGTCTCTTGACGCCGGTACCATAGTGCCTTCTTCCTCTCCGGCCGGGCGGGGTTCTTTTGTTAAGAAGAAGGACGGTACTCTGCGCCCCTGCGTGATTATCGAGGCTGAATGACATAACGGTTAAGAATCGTTATCCGCTTCCCCCTTATGTCATCAGCCTTCGAGATTCTGCAGGGAGCAGGTGCTTTACTAAGTTGGACCTTCGTAACGCTTACCATCTCGTGCGCATCAGAGAGGGGGGACGAGTGGAAAACGGGCGTTTAACACTCCGTTAGGGCATTTTGAGTACCGGGTTCTGCCGTTCGGTCTCGCCAATGCGCCAGCTGTTTTTCAGGCATTAGTTAATGATGTTCTGAGACATGCTGAACATCTTTGTTTTTGTCTATCTTGACGATATCCTGATTTTTTCTCCGTCACTCGAGATTCATGTTCAGCACGTTCGGCGTGTTCTACAGCGCCTTTTAGAGAATTGTCTCTACGTAAAGGCTGAGAAGTGCTCTTTTCATGTCTCCTCCGTTACTTTTCTCGGTTCCGTTATTTCCGCTGAAGGCATTCAGATGGATTCCGCTAAGGTCCAAGCTGTCAGTGATTGGCCCGTTCCAAGGTCACGTGTCGAGTTGCAGCGCTTTTTAGGTTTCGCTAATTTCTATCGGCGTTTCATTCGTAATTTCGGTCAAGTTGCTGCCCCTCTCACAGCTCTTACTTCTGTCAAGGCGTGTTTTAAGTGGTCCGGTTCCGCCCAGGAGCTTTGATCTTCTAAAGAACGTTTTACGTCCGCTCCTATCTCGTTACTCCTGACGTCACTAGACAATTCATTGTCGAGGTTGGCCTTCAGAGGTAGGCGTGGGAGCCATTCTATCCCAGCGCTTCCAGTCTGACGATAAGGTTCATCCTTGCGCTTATTTTCTCATCGCCTGTCGCCATCTGAGCGCAACTATGATGTGGGTAACCGTGAACTGCTCGCCATCCGCTTAGCCCTAGGCGAATGGCGACAGTGGTTGGAGGGCGACCGTTCCTTTTGTCGTTTGGACAGACCATAAGAACCTTGAGTACATCCGTTCTGCCAAACGACTTAATGCCCGTCAAGCTCGTTGGGCGTTGTTTTCGCTCGTTTGAGTTTGTGATTTCTTACCGTCCGGGTAGCAAGAACACCAAGCCTGATGCCTTATCCCGTCTGTTTAGTTCTTCGGTGGCTTCTACTGATCCCGAGGATTCTTCCTTATGGGCGTGTTGTCGGGTTAACAGTCTGGGGAATTGAAAGACAGGTTAAGCAAGCACTCACGCACACTGCGTCGCCGCGCTTGTCCTAGTAACCTCCTTTTCGTTCCTGTTTCCACTCGTCTGGCTGTTCTCCAGTGGGCTCACTCTGCCAAGTTAGCTGGTCATCCCGGTGTTCGAGGCACTCTTGCGTCTATATTCGCCAGCGCACCCAGTGGCCGCTCAGGAGCGTGACACGCGCCGTTTCGTGGCTGCTTGTTCGGACTGCGCGCAGACTAAGTCGGGTAACTCTCCTCCTGCCGGTCGTCTCCAGACCGCCCCCATTCCTTCTCGACCATGGTCTCACATCGCCTTGACTTCATTGGGTCTGCCTTTGTCTGCGGGGAAGACTGTGAGAGCCGCCAATAAACGCAGGATTAAGAGTCCAAGGTATTGTTGCGGCCAGAGAGTGTGGCTTTCCACTCGCAACCTTCCTCTTACGACAGCTTCTCGTAAGTTGACTCCGCGGTTCATTGGTCCGTTCCGTGTCTCCCAGGTCGTCAATCCTGTCGCTGTGCGACTGCTTCTGTCCGCGACATCTTCGTCGCGTCCATCCTGTCTTCCATGTCTCCTGTGTTAAGCCCTTTCTTCGCACCCCCCGTTCGTCTTCCCTCCCCCTCCCGTCCTTGTCGAGAGCGCACCTATTTACAAGGTACATAAGATCATGGATATGCGTTCTCGGGGACGGGGTCTCCAATACTTAGTGGATTGGGAGGTTACGGTCCTGAGGAGAGGAGTTGGGTTCCGTCTCGGGGCGTGCTGGACCGTTCACTCATCGATGATTTCCTCCGTTGCCGCCAGGATTCCTCTCGAGTGCGCAGGAGGCGCTCGGTGAGTGGGGGTACTGTCATGTTTGTCATTTATTATCATGTCTTGTCCCTGTGCTCCCCATTCCTATTCGTTTCCCTCTGCTGGTCTTATTTGGTTCTTTCCCTCCTTCTATCCCTCTCTCTCCCCGTCCCTCTCTCACTCTCTCGCTCTCTCTTTCTCTCTATCGTTCCGTTCCTGCTCCCAGCTGTTCCTATTCCCCTAATCATCATTTAGTCTTCCCACACCTGTTCCCGATCCTTTCCCCTGATTAGAGTCCCTATTTATTCCTTTGTGTTCCGTTCCTGTCCCGTCGGTTCCTTGTTTAGTATTCACCATGCTGTGATTGCGTTTCGCCCTGTCCTGTCGTGTTTTTTGCTGTGATTGTGTATCGCCCTGTCCTGTCGTGTTTTTGCCTTCATCAGATGCTGCGTGTGAGCAGGTGTCTCTGTCAACTACGGCCTGCGCCTACCCAGAAGCGACCTGCAGTCTGTGGCCGCTTCTCCAGTTATTCCCTCTACAGACTAGAGGATTTTTGTTATTCCCTGTTTGGACGTAAATAAACTCTGTTTCTGTTAAGTCGCTTTTGGGTCCTCTTTCACCTGCATGACAATATCCAGATAATTTTCCTACCTCATGATGCCATCTATTTTGTGAAATGAACCAGACCCTCCTGCAGCAAAACACCCCCACAACACGAAGCTGGTACCTGCAGGAACGTGGTACCTTCAGGAACGTGGTACCTTCAGGAATGTGGTACCTTCAGGAGCGTGGTACCTTCAGGGAACGTGGTACCTTCAGGAATTTGGAAATTGCTCCCAGGGATGAACCAGACTAGTGGAGGTCTGCACTTTGTTTCTGAGGTCTTGGCTGATTTCTTTTGATTTTCCCATGATGTCAAGCAAAGAGGCACTGAGATTGAAGGAAGGCCTTGAAATCCATATCCACAAGTACAATTCCAATTGACTCTAATGATGTCAATTAGCCTATTAGAGGCTTCTGAAGCCATGACATCATTTTCTGAACTTTCCAAGATGTTTAAAGGCACAGTCAATTTAGTGTATGTAAACCTCTGACCCACTGGAACTGTGATACAGTGAATACAGTGAAAACTAGTTTTAATGACTCCAACCTAAGTGTATGTAAACTAGTTTTAATGACTCCCAACCTAAGTGTATGTAAACTTCCGACTTCATCTGTAGTCTAGCGCGTGTGTATATATAGTCTAGTGAGTGTGTATATTGTGTGTATATATAGTCTGGTGAGTGTGTATATGGTGTGTATATATAGTCTAGTGTGTGTGTATATTGTGTGGATATATAGTCTAGAGAGTGTGTATATTGTGTGGATATATAGTCTAGTGAGTGTGTATATGGTGTGTATATATAGTCCTGAGTGTGTATATTGTGTATATATAGTCTAGAGTGTGTATATATAGTCTAGAGAGTGTATATTGTGTGGATATATAGTCTAGTGAGTGTGTATATGGTGTATATATAGTCCTGAGTGTGTATATTGTGTGTATATATAGTCTAGAGTGTGTAGTGTATATATATATATAGTCTAGAGTGTGTATATGTGTGTATATTGTGAGTGTGTATATATAGTCTAGAGAGTGTGTATATTGTGTGTATATATAGTCCTGAG
>NW_025754162.1:0-9525 GCF_021184085.1 Oncorhynchus gorbuscha | reverse complement strand
AAGCGACTTAACAGAAACAGAGTTTATTTAAGTCCAAACAGGGAATAACAGAAATCCTCTAGTCTGTAGGGGAATAACTGGAGAAGCGGCCACAGACTGCAGGTCGCTTCGGGTAGGCGCAGGCCGTAGTTGACAGAGACACCTGCTCACACGCAGCATCTGATGAAGGCAAAAAACACGACAGGACAGGGCGATACAATCACAGCAAAAACACGACAGGACAGGGCGAAACGCAATCACAGCATGGTGAATACTAAACAAGGAACCGACGGGACAGGAACGGAACACAAAGGAATAAATAGGGACTCTAATCAGGGAAAGGATCAGGGAACAGGTGTGGGAAGACTAAATGATGATTAGGAATAGGAACAGCTGGGAGCAGGAACGAACGATAGAGAGAAGAGAGAGCGAGAGAGTGAGAAGAGGGAGGGGGAGAGAGAGGGATAGAAGGAGGAAAGAACCAAATAAGACCAGCAGAGGGAAACGAATAGAATGGGGAGCACAGGGACAAGACATGATAATAAATGACAAACATGACAGTACCCCCCACTCACCCGGCGCCTCCTGGCGCACTCGAGGAGGAATCCTGGCGGCAACGGAGGAAATCATCGATGAGTGAACGGTCCAGCACGTCCCGAGACGGAACCCAACTCCTCTCCTCAGGACCGTAACCCTCCCAATCCACAAGGTATTGGTGACCCCGTCCCGAGAACGCATGTCCATGATCTTATGTACCTTGTAAATAGGTGCGCTCGACAAGGACGGGAGGGGGAGGGAAGACGAACGGGGGTGCGAAGAAAGGGCTTAACACAGGAGACATGGAAGACAGGATGGACGCGACGAAGATGTCGCGAAGAAGCAGTCGCACAGCGACAGGATGGCGACCTGGGAGACACGGAACGGACCAATGAACCGCGGAGTCAACACGAGAAGCTGTCGTAAGAGGAAGGTTGCGAAAGTGGAAAGCCACACTCTCTGGCCGCAACAATACCTTGGACTCTTAATCCTGCGTTTATTGGCGGCTCTCACAGTCTTCCCCGCAGACAAGGCAGACCGGTAATGAAGTCTAAGGCGATGTGAGACCATGGTCGAGAAGGAATGGGAGCGGTCTGAGACGACCGGCAGGAGGAGAGTTACCCGACTTAGTCTGCGCGCAGTCCGAACAAGCAGCCACGAAACGGCGCGTGTCACGCTCCTGAGTCGGCCACCAAAAAGCGCTGGCGAATAGACGCAAGAGTGCCTCCAACACCGGGATGACCACAGCTAACTTGGCAGAGTGAGCCCACTGAAGAACAGCCAGATGAGTGGAAACAGGAACGAAAAAGTGAGGTTACTAGACAGCCGCAAGACGCAGTGTGCGTGAGTGCTGCTTAACCTGTCTCACTCCCAGACTGTTAACCCGACAACACGCCCATAAGGTTAACCCCCTGGATCAGTAGAAGCCACAGAAGAACTAAACAGATGTATAAGGCATCAGTTTGGTGTTCTGCCACCTCGACGGTAAGAAATCACAAACTCAAACGAGCGAAAAACAACGCCCAACGGAAGCTTGACGGGCATTAAGTCGTTTGGCAGAACGGATGTACTCAAGGTTCTTATGGTCTGTCCAAACGACAAAAGGAACGGTCGCCCCCTCCAACCACTGTCGCCATTCGCCTAGGGCTAAGCGGATGGCGAGCAGTTCACGGTTACCCACATCATAGTTGCGCTCAGATGGCGACAGGCGATGAGAAAAATAAGCGCAAGGATGAACCTTATCGTCAGACTGGAAGCGCTGGGATAGAATGGCTCCCACGCCTACCTCTGAAGCGCGTCAACCTCCTGACAATGAATTGTCTAGTGACGTCAGGAGTAACGAGGATAGGAAGCGGACGTAAAACGTTCTTTTAGAAGATCAAAAGCTCCCTGGGCGGAACCGGACCACTTAAAACACGTCTTGACAGAAGTAAGAGCTGTGAGAGGGGCAGCAACTTGACCGAAATTACGAATGAAACGCCGATAGAAATTAAGCGAAACCTAAAAAGCGCTGCAACTCGACACGTGACCTTGGAACGGGCCAATCACTGACAGCTTGGACCTTAGCGGAATCCATCTGAATGCCTTCAGCGGAAATAACGGAACCGAGAAAAGTAACGGAGGAGACATGAAAAGAGCACTTCTCAGCCTTTACGTAGAGACAATTCTCTAAAAGGCGCTGTAGAACACGTCGAACGTGCTGAACATGAATCTCGAGTGACGGAGAAAAAATCAGGATATCGTCAAGATAGACAAAAACAAAGATGTTCAGCATGTCTCTCAGAACATCATTAACTAATGCCTGAAAAACAGCTGGCGCATTGGCGAGACCGAACGGCAGAACCCGGTACTCAAAATGCCCTAACGGAGTGTTAAACGCCGTTTTCCACTTCGTCCCCCTCTCTGATGCGCACGAGATGGTAAGCGTTACGAAGGTCCAACTTAGTAAAGCACCTGGCTCCCTGCAGAATCTCGAAGGCTGATGACATAAGGGGAAGCGGATAACGATTCTTAACCGTTATGTCATTCAGCCCTCGATAATCCACGCAGGGGCGCAGAGTACCGTCCTTCTTCTTAACAAAAAGAACCCCGCCCCGGCCGGAGAGGAAGAAGGCACTATGGTACCGGCGTCAAGAGACACAGACAAATAATCCTCGAGAGCCTTACGTTCGGGAGCCGACAGAGAGTATAGTCTACCTCGAGGAGGAGTGGTCCCCGGAAGGAGATCAATACTACAATCATACGACCGGTGAGGAGGAAGGGAGTTGGCTCGGGACCGACTGAAGACCGTGCGCAGATCATGATATTCCTCCGGCACTCCTGTCAAATCGCCAGGTTCCTCCTGAGAAGTAGGGACAGAAGAAACGGGAGGGATGGCAGACATTAAACACTTCACATGACAAGAAACGTTCCAGGATAGGATAGAATTACTAGACCAATTAATAGAAGGATTATGACATACTAGCCAGGGATGACCCAAAACAACAGGTGTAAACGGTGAACGGAAAATCAAAAAAGAAATAGTCTCACTGTGGTTACCAGATACTGTGAGAGTTAAAGGTAGTGTCTCAAATTTGATACTGGGAAGATGACTACCATCTAAGGCAAACATGGGCGTAGGCTTGTCTAACGGTCTGAAAGGAATGTTATGTTTCCGAACCCATGCTTCGTCCATGAAACAACCCTCAGCCCCAGAGTCAATCAAGGCACTGCATGTAGCACCCGAACCGGTCCAGCGTAGATGGACCGACATAGTAGTACAAGATCTAGATGAAGAGACCTGAGTAGTAGCGCTCACCAGTAGCCCTCCGCTTACTGATGGGCTCTGGCCTCTTACTGGACATGAATTAACAAAATGTCCAGCAACTCCGCAATAGAGGCACAGGCGGCTGGTGATCCTCCGTTCCCTCTCCTTAGTCGAGATGCGAATCCCTCCCAGCTGCATGGGCTCAGTCTCAAAGCCAGAGGAGGAGATGGCTGCGATGCGGAGCAGGGAAACACCGTTGATGCGAGCTCTCTTCCACGAGCCCGGTGACGAAGATCTACCCGTCGTTCTATGCGGATGGCGAGAGCAATCAAAGAGTCCACATCTGAAGGAACCTCCCGGGAGAGAATCTCATCCTTAATCACTGCGTGGAGTCCCTCCAGAAAACGAAAATAGCAGCGCCGGCTCGTTCCACTCACTAGAGGCAGCAAGAGTGCGAACTCAATAGAATAATCCGTTATGGACCGTTCACCTTGGCATAAGGAAGCCAGGGCCCTAGAAGCCTCCCTACCAAAAACTGAACGGTCAAAAACCCGAATCATCTCCTCTTTAAAGTTCTGGAACTTGTTAGAGCAATCAGCCCTTGCCTCCCAGATAGCTGTGCCCCATCTCTCGAGCCCGGCCAGTAAGGAGTGAAATGACGTAAGCAAACCCGAGCTCTCTCTCTAGAGTATGTGTTGGGCTGGAGAGAGAACACAATCTCACACTGCGTGAGAAAGGAGCGGCACTCAGTGGGCTGCCCGGAGTAGCAAGGTGGGTTATTAACCCTAGGTTCTGGAGGTCGGCAGGCCAGGAAGTAACAGGTGGCACGAGACGAGACTCTGGAACTGTCCAGAGAGGTCGGAAACCTGAGCGGCCAGGTTCTCCACGGCATGGCGAGCAGCAGACAATTCCTGCTCGTGTCTGCCGAGCATGGCTCCTTGGATCTCGACGGCAGTGTAACGAGCGTCTGAAGTCGCTGGTCCATTACCTTGGTCGGTTCCTTCTGTCATGCAGGTGAAAGAGGACCCAAAAGCGAAATTGGCAGAAACAGAGTCTATTAAGTCCAAAACAGGAAATGGGGAAAAACAGAAATTTCAAGTCTGTAGAGGGAATAACTGGAGAAGCGGCCACAGACTGCAGGTCGCTTCGGGAAGGCGCAGGCCAGACAGACAGAGACACCTGCTCACACGCAGCATCTGATGAAGGCAAAAACACGACAGGACAGGGCGATACACAATCACAGCACGGTGAATTCTAAACAAGGAACCGACAGGACAGGAACGAACACAAAGGAAGAAATAGGGACTCTAATCAGGGAAAGGATCGGGAACAGGTGGGGAAGACTAAATGATGATTAGGGAATAGGAACAGCGCTGGGAGCAGGAACGGAACGATAGAGAGAAGAGAGAGCGAGAGAGTGAGAGAGGAGGGGGAGAGAGAGGGATAGAAGGAGGGAAAGAACCAAATAAGACCAGCAGAGGGAAACGAATAGAATGGGGAGCACAGGGACAAGACATGATAATAAATGACAAACATGACATATGTAGTCTAATCATTGCAGTTCGAGTTGTAGCCTAGGCATTATACAGGTTAGCATATGTTGAGGAGATAATAGACAGTAACTGTGTCACCTTACATTGTAAGAGACCGTCATTGTGTCATTTTACATTTCAGAATAAAAATTAAAGGTGTTGTTGTGTTTTAATTACTTCGGGTTCTCTCACATTTTTCATTATCATAATCTCCCATGTCTGATGTGATGACTAGCCATGGTTTATTTACATGACAAAATGTCATGCTTTTAACAACTGTATAGCCAAATGTGAAATACGTATGGCTACCTGGGATAGGCCTATTTGGTTGCATGTGATCGGGTCTATTGTGAATTCACAACCCCTACCTCCCCCTGTTGATAGTGGTCTAACAATATAATTACTTTTAAGCCCATGGCCAAAAATAGCTAATCGCATGCTGTTCTGCACATTTTGCAATTAGGCCGAGAGAACTTTGCATTTTTAAGCTAATTTCCTTCTATTCTACAAATTTGACCATGATGGTGAGAGAAAATGTTTCAGTTTAACAGCTAATTTACTGTAATTCTAAACATTTTTACATGGGTTATGGCGTGATCATATCTGATCTGGGGGCTAATCTTATTAATTTACCAGAGGGGCTATATCATAAACCCTAAATATTACAGAATGGGGTAAAAGAATAGCAGCCGTATTGGTCAGGGAGAAATCTTAATCAGTCTAATTGGAATGAATGGCAGTAGAGGCATGATCCTGATTTAATTTATGCAGTAAAATAAAACAGAGGCATGTGATATCAAAAATTATGTAAAGGAATGATTGTCAATCTAAAATATTGTTAAAAAAATACAGCCCAATTGAGATGGTTTGGGAAGAGTTGGACCGCAGAGTAATGGAAAAGCAGCCAACAAGTGCTCAGCATATGTGGGAACTCCTTCAAGACTTTTGGAATAGCATTCCTCATGTAGCTGGTTGAGAGAATGCCAAGAGTGTGCAAAGCTGTCATCAAGGCAAATGGTGGCTACTTTGAAGCATCTCAAATATAAAATACATTTTGATTTGTTTAACACTATTTTTGTTACTACATGATTCCACATGTGTTATTTCATAGTTTTGATGTCTTCACTATTTTTCTATAATGTGGGTAATAGTAAAAATGAAGAAAAACCCTTGAATAAGTAGATGTGTCCAAACTTTTGACTGGTACTGCATATGTAACAATATACCTGTAAAAAACTAAATGTAAAACAAATGTGCTTTTGTCCCCGGAAGAGGGGTTGATGGATGGGCTTTTGACTGGTACTGTAACAATATACCTGTAAAAAACTAAATGTTAAACAAATGTGCTTTTGTCCCCGGAAGAGGGGGGTTGATGGATGGGCTTTTGACTGGTACTGTCTATGCATATACGTCTCCGTTTCAGCACCAACTGGTACATTTGAAAATACTCTGATATTGTAGACTATTTATGCACATTTTAGGGTTAGGAAAGTATGTATTAATTAAAAATACAGTGGTTTGATTCATCCTGAAAGTTGACATATTCAAGTTCAATGCATGACATTTTGGAAGGTGGAAAAAAGTGTACATTTAGAGGTTGAACAATAATCCTACAAATCTACCCTAATCCTCACCAATCATGGAATTGTATGAAAACGGTCCAGTCATCGTGAACTGTGTGCCAGGCTCCAGGTTTAAACTGCTATGTGGGGTCTGACTTCCATAATGATTCAAATAGGCTACATGTTCCAAATGATTGATTCAAATAGGCTACATGTTCCAAATGATTGATTCAAATAGGCTACATGTTCCAAGTAATTGATTCAAATAGGCTACATGTTCCAAATGATTGCACAACATTAGCCTAATATGATCCACAATTTGAATGTATTTATCATCATTGTTAACAACTCAGGAACAACTACACGGGCATGACAGTGTAAAGTGACAGTTATTAATTTATGTGGGTATTACTGACTCTGGCTCCTGATAGTGGCTGATATTTAACATGATTCAAAATTATAAGGGCATAAAATTAAAGTTCTGAATAACGGCACGTCAATTTATAGCCTACTTCATTGTGAAAAGGGGGCTGCAATACATGTTGATAAGATTTAGTTTGTTTCCATATGACTGGTTTCACATTAGTCTCCAGTGGTCATGTCACGCCCTGGCCATAGAGAGGCTTTTATTCTCTATTTTGGTTAGGCCAGGGTGACTAGGGTGGGAATTCTATGTTCTTTTTTTCTATGTTTTTGTATTTCTTTGTTTTTGGCCGGGTATGGTTCTCAATCGGGGACAGCTGTCTATCATTGTCTCTGATTGGGAACCATACTTAGGTAGCTCTTGTCCACATGGGTTTTGTGGGTAGTTGTTTTCTGTATTGTTCGTTTCCTCACAGAACTGTTCGTTTTCCTCTTTGTTGTTTTTTTTGTTCTAGTGTGCTGATTTGAATCAGGAACACGTCTCACGCTGCGCCTTGGTCCCAGTCATTCACAGGATTGTTACACGGCATAAGAAAATAATCATCTCAAACAATTGCTATGTGTATTTACAATCCCCTTCCCCAAAGGGATTACTCATTTCCCTAGCTCTTATCAATGACTAATATCACTTTCTAATATTACAGTGTATGGAGATGATATGAACAAAAATAAATATGCTTTTCCCACTGTGGAATATGCTTTTTAGGGAATTGAGACGAGGTCCGAATATGGCTGATCTGTAGACACACCTCCGCCACACTTTCATTTCTTAACTCTCCACCTCAAACGAATAGCAGGTGAATCGCATGCTATTCTCGTGCTTAAATTCACAGTCAGAATTCGCATAGAGAGAAAAGGGCATACGTTTTTGGGGGGTAAATTCCGTTGATGCTCTCTTTACTCTGGTCGGAATTCCACCCTTATGGACTTGGCTCTAGTGATAGCTACATTGTGCTCTTGGCATCTGAATATATTTCTCTAACATTTAGACCTAAAAAAATATGTTAGGAGCTGGTTGAGGGGGGAGTTACCATTGCTCTAAATCAGATATACGAGTGTTTTCATGACATATGTTATTTACAATGGCAACAGAAGCCGTGCTGTTACTGCCTCAAACATCTTATTTCTCGATCTACACGTCTGCCTCTGACTGGGATCGGGACTGGGGTATGCATGTCTGCCTCTGACTGGGATCGGGACTGGGGTATGCATGTCTGCCTCTGACTGGGATCGGGACTGGGGTATGCATGTCTGCCTCTGACTGGGATCGGGACTGGGGTATGCATGTCTGCCTCTGACTGGGATCGGGACTGGGGTACGCATGTCTGCCTCTGACTGGGATCGGGACTGGGGTACGCATGTCTGCCTCTGACTGGGATCGGGACTGGGGTATGCATGTCTGCCTCTGACTGGGATCGGGACTGGGGTATGCATGTCTGCCTCTGACTGGGATCGGGACTGGGGTATGCATGTCTGCCTCTGACTGGGATCGGGACTGGGGTATGCATGTCTGCCTCTGACTGGGATCGGGACTGGGGTATGCATGTCTGCCTCTGACTGGGATCGGGACTGGGGTATGCATGTCTGCCTCTGACTGGGATCGGGACTGGGGTATGCATGGCTGGAACAGGGCTGACCCGAAACAGGCGAAAATTACACCAAAGCCACCGAGTCTGCCTCGCACCCCAGCTCATGCCCCACTCATTCCCCCTACCACTCCATTCACTCCTCTGTTCACTACCCTTCCTACTGCCACTGAAGCAGCCTGCACTGCACATGTGCATGATAAGGATCATCTAGGGCCGTGACCAACCCCTTGTCTGCTTATGTAAATCCTTAATGTGGCCCATTTAGACAAACTAATTGAGGTAAATTCACAAAGCCCATTTTGTATTTATGTGCTATTAGCATAATTCCTTTATAAAAAGGCAAAAAAGAAAGAAAGAAAGTCATGAAATTACTATTTGAATCGAGGTACGATTTAACCAGAGTCGTGACGATGTGGTTTAGGTACAGTACTATGTTTGAGAGCGTTTGATCGTCCTGCAGTAGAAGGATCTTCATTTGAACCAGTTTGCTACAGCAGGAAAATAATGTAAATTATTGTGTGGATTATAATTATTGGGCATTTTTGCAGGGGGTTATACATTTTTCGTATAGGAAAATCAAGTCTGTAATGACAAAGTTCTCCTGCAACAGGGTGATCGAATTAAGATCCTGCATCTGCATAGAACCCGGCCTCAGCCTGCTCAGTCTAAATGGGACAGGCTATCCCAGGTGAGACACATTCCTAGGTGCATGTCATCTCCAGGTGTCAGGTGCACATCCAGGAATACCTTTCTCATTGTCTCTCTTGCTCTTCTTAGATGGACTGGCCCAGAAACAAGTCCAAGTTCTTCTGGTGATGCCCGTTTGTGAAGGTGAGGGAAAGCTCCCTCTAGCTCAGTCAGTTCCCAGAGAAAGATCCGGTACCTCTGGAAAGTCCCCTGTATACCTGACTGACAAGCCCTGTGTTTTTGATCCCACTGGGGAAAAGTGAATTCCAAGGAGTTGATCCTGTAATTAGTGCAGATAGAGCAGGAAGTTTATTCAGGCGGCGGTGCTCTCCAATTGGGCCTACTTACAAGCAGGGGAGAGTCTGGTTACCATTGGGAGGGCAGGTAAAGTAGTGTAGGTTGGGGCAGAGCATCAGCAGCCAAACACCCTGGGATTGAGAGAGTCAGCGTGTCTGTGAAATCATGACCTC
>NW_025754161.1:0-9529 GCF_021184085.1 Oncorhynchus gorbuscha | reverse complement strand
CTCCACCTGGCACAGCCAGAGACTGGCCACCCACATATGCTCTCTCTAATTCTTCTCTTTCTTTCTCTCTCTCGGAGGACCTGAGCCCTAGGACCGTGCCCCAGACTACCTGACATGATGGCTCCTTGCTGTCCCCAGTCCATCTGACTGTGCTGCTGCTCCAGTTTCAACTGTTCTGCCTTATTATTATTTGACCATGCTGGTCATTTATGAACATTTGAACATCTTGGTCATGTTCTGTTATAATCTCTACCCGGCACAGCCAGAAGAGGACTGGGCCACCCCACATAGCCCGGTTCCTCTCTAGGTTTTCTTCCTAGGTTTTGGCCTCTAGGAAAGTTTTTCCTAGCCACCGTGCTTTTACACCTGCATTGTTTGCTGTTTGGGGTTTTAGGCTGGGTTTCTGTACAGCACTTTGAGATATCAGCTGATGTACGAAGGGCTATATAAATAAATTTGATTTGATTTGATTTGATTTTAGGGACAACCAGGGATGTTCTCTGTTTAGTGAGACCTCCAGATCAGAGGCAGTAGGGATGACCAGGGATGTTCTCTGTTTAGTGAGACCTCCAGATCAGATGCAGTAGGGATGACCAGGGATGTTCTCTGTTTAGTGAGACCTCCAGATCAGAGGCAGTAGGGATGACCAGGGATGTTCTCTGTTTAGTGAGTCCTCCAGATCAGAGGCAGTAGGGATGACCAGGGATGTTCTCTGTTTAGTGAGTCCTCCAGATCAGAGGCAGTAGGGATGACCAGGGATGTTCTCTGTTTAGTGAGTCCTCCAGATCAGAGGCAGTAGGGATGACCAGGGATGTTCTCTTGATAAGTGCGTGGATTGGACCATTTTCCTGTCCTGGGAAAAAAATAGAAATAGGTAAGTAGAGATACCGAAAAAACGATCCAAAACTATTACTTTAAAGTATTTTCACTTAAAAACTTTACACCACTGCAAAGTAGACATTATTATGTCGATCAAAAACAGTAATGTTCAACATGAAAGCATTTCAATAAAATAAATAATACATCACGGATTTGTTTCACGCTGTAGTATTAAAGTAAACAGACATTTGATACGTTGCTTTTGGTACGTGTCTGCGTCATCGTTTTCCACCCCGGAAGTCCCGTTAACGGCAGAGCGGTGCAGGACCACATTAACCCAGGACTATGGCAAGCAACGTGTGGAGGTCAATGGTAAGAAAATGCCGTTTTGTCAGCGTAAATATAATCGAATGTAACTTGGCCATGTATTGGATTTATGTTTGTGTAATGTAAGTTCGTGTTCGGATGACTTTGTCGGTTGTAATAATGTTGTTTCCATGGGTTTTCTGTGAGGCCTTTTACTGTGCGTGTGTCCTTGTCCTGCTACTACCCGTAGCGAGCTATGCTATATTAACCAAACGCTTTTTATCCGCCTAATGCTTGACAAGTGACATTTCGTGTTTTTCCAATATGTTTTCTGATTCAATCCCACTCATATAGAGATAGTGTGTGGATGTTGTGATACGTTTTTATCTGCGCGGTGATAATTTAACCTTCCGTTTATTATCCTCCTCCAGCTCTCTCACGTCGTGGGGGCGGCAAAGAGACCGACGGTATGTTTCAGAAGGGGGGTAAGTCAAGGACTGACAAATGGACAAGTCTACACCTGTTTTATTTTTGATTTTTATGAACTTCTCCCTCGTTGACAAAAAGGCTGAAATGATGTAATTCATGATCCAGTGTTTTTAGTGCTAGTATGTAATGTAATCCCTCTAAAAACAGATTGAAAATGGATTTGTTTTCTCTTTACAGCTGCAAACGGTTACGTTAATTCCCGGGGATGGAATCGGTCCAGAAATATCCGTGGCCGTCATGAAGATTTTCGAGTCTGCTAAGGTAAGCTGGAAAAGCTGTCAAACTCTCTCACACACACATACACAGCAAATTGTAGGGTTAACAGCAGAACATGCCATCGGCATGGAAAGTTTGACAGAACATTGAACCCCGGTCCTTCCTGTACCATTCTGTGTCCTCTCTCTACCACCCGTTAGGTTCCCATCCAGTGGGAGGAGAGGAATGTGACAGCTATCCAGGGCCCAGGAGGTAGATGGATGATCCCTCCAGACTGTAAGGAGTCTATGGACAGGACCCTGATCGGGTTAAAAGGTAGGTAGCAGTTACAGAGATCCTATGGTAATCTATGGGAGTAGCTACCTGCATGGTCATGATGGACATAGTGTAGGTAGTAGCTACCTGCATGGTCATGATGGACATAGTGTAGGTAGTAGCTACCTGCATGGTCGTGATGGACATAGTGTAGGTAGTAGCTACCTGCATGGTCATGATGGACATAGTGTAGGTAGTAGCTACCTGCATGGTCGTGATGGACATAGTGTAGGTAGTAGCTACCTGCATGGTCGTGATGGACATAGTGTAGGTAGTAGCTACCTGCGTGGTCGTGATGGACATAGTGTAGGTAGTAGCTACCTGCGTGGTCGTGATGGACATAGTGTAGGTAGTAGCTACCTGCGTGGTCGTGATGGACATAGTGTAGGTAGTAGCTACCTGCGTGGTCGTGATGGACATAGTGTAGGTAGGAGCTACCTGCATGGTCATGATGGACATAGTGTAGGTAGGAGCTACCTGCATGGTCATGATGGACATAGTGTAGGTAGTAGCTACCTGCATGGTAATGATGGACATAGTGTAGGTAGTAGCTACCTGCATGGTAATGATGGACATAGTGTAGGTAGTAGCTACCTGCATGGTAATGATGGACATAGTGTAGGTAGTAGCTACCTGCATGGTCATGATTGACATAGTGCAGGGTGTAGCCACCTGCATGGTAATGATGGACATAGTGTACTGTAGCTACCTGCATGGTCATGATTGACATCATGTAGGTAGTAGCTACCTGCATGGTAATGATGGACATAGTGTAGGTAGTAGCTACCTGCATGGTCATGATGGACATAGTGTAGGTAGTAGCTACCTGCATGGTCATGATGGACGTAGTGTAGGTAGTAGCTACCTGCATGGTCATGATGGACATAGTGTAGGTAGTAGCTACCTGCATGGTCATGATGGACATAGTGTAGGTAGTAGCTACCTGCATGGTCATGATGGACATAGTGTAGGTAGTAGCTACCTGCATGGTCATGATGGACATAGTGTAGGTAGTAGTGACAGATCCTATGGTAATCTATGGTAGTAGCCACCTGCATGGTCATGATGGACATAGTGTAGGTAGTAGTGACAGATCCTATGGTAATCTATGGTAGTAGCTACCTGCATGGTCATGATGGACATAGTGTAGGTAGTAGCTACCTGCATGGTCATGATGGACATAGTGTAGGTAGTAGCTACCTGCATGGTCATGATGGACATAGTGTACTGAAGCTGGAATAAAGAACGTCATGCAGGCGGCATCATATGGGTTAGTATGCAGGGGTTAGTATGCAGGGGGTAGTATGCAGGGGGTAGTATGCAGGGGTTAGTATGCAGGGGGTAGTATGTAGGGGTTAGTATGTAGGGTTAGTATGTAGGGGCTAGATGCAGGGCCTAGTGTATGTAGGGTTTAGTATGTAGGGTTTAGTATGTAGGGTTAGCATGTAGGGGTTAGTATGTAGGGGTTAGTATGTAGGGGTTAGCATGTAGGGGTTAGTATGTAGGGGCTAGGCATGTAGGGCTTAGTATGCAGGGGTTAGTATGTAGGGGTTAGTATGTAGGGGTTAGTATGTAGGGGTTAGTATGCAGGGGTTAGTGGCAGGGGTTAGTACAGCAGGGGTTAGTATGTAGGGTTAGTATGCAGGGGGTAGTATGTAGGGGTAGTATGTAGGGGTAGTATGTAGGGGGTAGTATGTAGGGGTAGTAGTATGTAGGGGTAGTATGTAGGGGGTAGTATGCAGGGGGTAGTATGTAGGGGGTAGTATGCAGGGGGTTAGTATGCAGGGGGTAGTATGCAGGGGGGCAGTATGCAGGGGTAGTATGCAGGGGTTAGTAGGGTTCATCGGGAGTAGTATGTAGGGGTTCATCGGGAGGTTCATATGCAGGTTCACATGTAGTTCATCGGGAGTAGTATGTAGGGTTCATCATGTAGGGTTCCTAGGAGTAGTATGTAGGGTTCATCATGTAGGGTTCATCATGTAGGGTTCATCATGTAGGGTTCATCGGGAGTAGTATGTAGGGTTCATCATGGGAGTAGTATGTAGGGTTCCATCGGGAGTAGTAGGGTTCATCATGTAGGGTTCATCATGTAGGGTTCATCGGGAGTAGTATGTAGGGTTCATCATGTAGGTTTCATCGGGAGTATCATGTAGGTTTCATCGGAGTAGTATGTAGGTTTCATCATGTAGGTTTTAGTCATGTAGGGTTCATCATGTAGGGTTCATCATGTAGGTTCATCGGGAGTAGTATGTAGGGTTCATCATGTATGTTTTCATAGGGAATGTAGGGTTCATCATGTAGGGTTATAGGGAGTAGTATGTAGGGTTCCTAGGGGATAGTATGTAGGGTTCATAGGGAGTAGTATGTAGGGTTCATAGGGGATAGTATGCGGGGATAGTATGTAGGGTTCATAGGAGTAGTATGCAGGGTTCATAGGGGGATAGTATGCGGGGATAGTATGCAGGGTTCAAGATGAGAGATGTAGGGTTCATGAGGGATAGTATGCAGGAAGATCTAGAGGCAGGGTTCATGGGAGTCTAGAGGTCAGGAGTGGCTGGTGTTCCCATCTAGGGTCAGGTGGCTGGTGTGGAAGCCCATAGTATCTGGTGTGGCCAAGATCTAGAGATCAGGTAGTGGTAACATGATTGGCTGGGTAAATCTAGAGGTCAGGTGGCTGGTGAAGCCCATCTAGAGGTCAGGTGGTTGGTGTGGAAGCCATCTAGAGGTCAGGTGGTTGGTGTGGAAGCCCATCTAGAGGTCAGGTGGCTGGGTGGAAGCCCATCTAGAGGTCAGGTGGTTGGTGAAGCCCATCTAGAGGTCAGGTGGCTGGTGTGGAAGCCCATCTTAGAGGTCAGGTGGCTGGTGTGGGAAGCCTGAGGTCAGGTGGCTGGTGTGGCCACCATCTAGAGGTCAGGGTGGTTGGTGTGGAAGCTCATCTAGAGGTCAGGTGGCTGGTGGGAAGCCTGTCAGAGGTCAACATGTCTAGAGCTCCAGTACACATCCCCCTCTTTTTCAGTAGACGCAAACAGAAAACATTTTACGATGGAAAATTGGGAAAGGTCTTTTTTATTCTACCTGTACATAGTCTTTCCCTGTTTGTAAACTGTAAACAGTAAACTGAGTCTTTAAAGGCCCAGTTGTCAAAAATGAGACTTTCTGTGTTTTTATGTCTATTTCCACACGGAGGTTTGACCAATACTGTGGTGTTTTGAACATGAGGATAATGTCCTTTAGTGTAAGAGCTGTTTTAAAAGACTACCTGCAATGTTGTGGTGGGATGGAGTTTAGTCTGCCTGGTGATGTTATGATGAGCTAGTCTGCCTGGTGATGTTATGATTGGATGGAGTTTAGTCTGTCTGGTGATGTTATGATGGGATGGAGTTTAGTCTGTCTGGTGATGTTATGATGTTATGATTGAGTTTAGTCTGTCTGGTGATGTTATGATGGGATGGAGTTTAGTCTGTCTGGTGATGTTATGATGGGATGGAGTTTAGTCTGTCTGGTGATGTTATGATGTTATGATTGAGTTTAGTCTGTCTGGTGATGTTATGATGGGATGGAGTTTAGTCTGTCTGGTGATGTTATGATGGGATGGAGTTTAGTCTGTCTGGTGATGTTATGATGGGATGGAGTTTAGTCTGTCTGGTGATGTTATGATGGGATGGAGTTTAGTCTGTCTGGTGATGTTATGATGGGATGGAGTTTAGTCTGTCTGGTGATGTTATGATGGGATGGAGTTTAGTCTGCCTGGTGATGTTATGATGGAGTTTAGTCTGGTGATGTTATGATGGGATGGAGTTTAGTCTGCCTGGTGATGTTATGATGGAGTTTAGTCTGCCTGGTGATGTTATGATGGGATGGAGTTTAGTCTGCCTGGTGATGTTATGATGGAGTTTAGTCTGCCTGGTGATGTTATGATGGAGTTTAGTCTGGTGATGTTATGATGGAGTTTAGTCTGTCTGGTGATGATATGATGGGATGGAGTTTAGTCTGCCTGGTGATGATGGGATGGAGTTTAGTCTGCCTGGTGATGATGGGATGGAGTTTAGTCTGCCTGGTGATGTTATGATGGAGTTTAGTCTGGTGATGTTATGATGGAGTTTAGTCTGTCTGGTGATGATATGATGGAGTTTAGTCTGCCTGGTGATGATATGATGGGATGGAGTTTAGTCTGCCTGGTGATGTTATGATGGGATGGAGTTTAGTCTGCCTGGTGATGATGGGATGGAGTTTAGTCTGCCTGGTGATGTTATGATGGAGTTTAGTCTGGTGATGTTATGATGGAGTTTAGTCTGTCTGGTGATGATATGATGGAGTTTAGTCTGCCTGGTGATGTTATGATGGAGTTTAGTCTGGTGATGTTATGATGGAGTTTAGTCTGTCTGGTGATGATATGATGGAGTTTAGTCTGCCTGGTGATGTTATGATGGGATGGAGTTTAGTCTGCCTGGTGATGATGGGATGGAGTTTAGTCTGCCTGGTGATGTTATGATGGAGTTTAGTCTGGTGATGTTATGATGGAGTTTAGTCTGTCTGGTGATGATATGATGGAGTTTAGTCTGCCTGGTGATGTTATGATGGAGTTTAGTCTGTCTGGTGATGATATGATGGAGTTTAGTCTGCCTGGTGATGATATGATGGGATGGAGTTTAGTCTGCCTGGTGATGTTATGATGGAGTTTAGTCTGGTGATGTTATGATGGAGTTTAGTCTGTCTGGTGATGATATGATGGAGTTTAGTCTGCCTGGTGATGATGGGATGGAGTTTAGTCTGCCTGGTGATGTTATGATGGAGTTTAGTCTGTCTGGTGATGTTATGATGGAGTTTAGTCTGTCTGGTGATGTTATGATGGAGTTTAGTCTGCCTGGTGATGTTATGATGGAGTTTAGTCTGTCTGGTGATGTTATGATGGGATGGAGTTTAGTCTGCCTGGTGATGTTATGATGGAGTTTAGTCTGCATGGTGATGTTATGATGGGATGGAGTTTAGTCTGCCTGGTGATGTTATGATGGAGTTTAGTCTGTCTGGTGATGTTATGATGGGATGGAGTTTAGTCTGTCTGGTGATGTTATGATGGGATGGAGTTTAGTCTGTCTGGTGATGTTATGATGGGATGGAGTTTAGTCTGCCTGGTGATGTTATGATGGAGTTTAGTCTGGTGATGTTATGATGGGATGGAGTTTAGTCTGCCTGGTGATGTTATGATGGAGTTTAGTCTGGTGATGTTATGATGGATTTTAGTCTGGTGATGTTATGATGGAGTTTAGTCTGGTGATGTTATGATGGAGTTTAGTCTGTCTGGTGATGTTATGATGGGATGGAGTTTAGTCTGTCTGGTGATGTTATGATGGGATGGAGTTTAGTCTGTCTGGTGATGTTATGATGGGGTGGAGTTTAGTCTGCCTAATGACCTCTGCCAATAACAGCTAGTTTTCAGTTTTCCCCTCACCACTCCGACCAATCAGACAGTCCTGAGAAATTTCTCTTTGCTAAGAAGATATTTTGGTTACCTTTTAAATGATCACAATAAGGTGTTCCGTTGTTATCCAGAAATGATTTGACATTGAGATTTTTAAAAAAAAAGGTCTGCGTTGGTCTTTTAACCTCCCCCTTCTGTGTGTAGGCCCCCTGAAGACCCCCATAGCAGCCGGCCACCCCTCCATGAACCTGCTCCTCAGGAAGACCTTTGACCTGTACGCCAACGTGCGGCCCTGCGTGTCCATCGAGGGCTACAAGACCCCCTACACCGACGTGGACCTGGTCACCATCAGAGAGAACACCGAGGGAGAGTACAGCGGAATCGAGCACATAGTAAGTCGCTATGGTTACCACGGTCACGTTCAGTAGGAGAGAAATGGGACAAAGTTGTGAGTGAAACCCATTTTTTTTTTGTCATTTTTTCAAATGTGTGGATTTCAAACTGAATCTGTAAAATGGCTGCAGCTAACACTGACTACAGAGGAATAGACCACATAGCAGTAGCTACCTCGTATGTTAAAATGCCTACAGCTAACACTGACTACAGAGGAATAGACCAGGGAGCAGTAGCTACCTCGTATGTTAAAATGCCTACAGCTAACACTGACTACAGAGGAATAGACCACATAGCAGTAGCTACCTCGTATGTTAAAATGCCTACAGCTAACACTGACTACAGAGGAATAGACCACATAGCAGTAGCTACCTCGTATGTTAAAATGCCTACAGCTAACACTGACTACAGAGGAATAGACCACATAGCAGTAGCTACCTCGTATGTTAAAATGCCTACAGCTAACACTGACTACAGAGGAATAGACCAGGGAGCAGTAGCTACCTCGTATGTTAAAATGCCTACAGCTAACACTGACTACAGAGGAATAGACCAGGGAGCAGTAGCTACCTCGTATGTTAAAATGCCTACAGCTAACACAGACTACAGAGGAATAGACAGGTTAGCAGTAGCTACCTCGTATGTTAAAATGCCTACAGCTAACACTGACTACAGAGGAATAGACCAGGGAGCAGTAGCTACCTCGTATGTTAAAATGCCTACAGCTAACACTGACTACAGAGGAATAGACCACATAGCAGTAGCTACCTCGTATGTTAAAATGTCTACAGCTAACACTGACTACAGAGGAATAGACCAGGTTAGCAGTAGCTACCTCGTATGTTAAAATGCCTACAGCTAACACTGACTACAGAGGAATAGACCACATAGCAGTAGCTACCTCGTATGTTAAAATGCCTACAGCTAGCACTGACTACAGAGGAATAGACCAGGGAGCAGTAGCTACCTCGTATGTTAAAATGCCTACAGCTAACACTGACTACAGAGGAATAGACCAGGGAGCAGTAGCTACCTCGTATGTTAAAATGCCTACAGCTAACACTGACTACAGAGGAATAGACCACATAGCAGTAGCTACCTCGTATGTTAAAATGCCTACAGCTAACACTGACTACAGAGGAATAGACCACATAGCAGTAGCTACCTCGTATGTTAAAATGCCTACAGCTAACACTGACTACAGAGGAATAGACAGGTTAGCAGTAGCTACCTCGTATGTTAAAATGCCTACAGCTAACACTGACTACAGAGGAATAGACCACATAGCAGTAGCTACCTCGTATGTTAAAATGCCTACAGCTAACACTGACTACAGAGGAATAGACCACATAGCAGTAGCTACCTCGTATGTTAAAATGCCTACAGCTAACACTGACTACAGAGGAATAGACCACATAGCAGTAGCTACCTCGTATGTTAAAATGCCTACAGCTAACACTGACTACAGAGGAATAGACCAGGGAGCAGTAGCTACCTCGTATGTTAAAATGCCTACAGCTAACACTGACTACAGAGGAATAGACCACAGTAGCAGTAGCTACCTCAAATGTT